>NC_081185.1:93252344-93507344 GCF_029867415.1 Vicia villosa | reverse complement strand
TGCACGCTCAGTCTGCTTGCACCAGTTGATAAGACAATACTGTTTTTTTTCCGAGGGGCTACCCCTCGCTAAAATCAATACTGTTATTTCCTTGGGGATGCCCCTCGCTAAATGCTGCATTAGCTGTCAAATAAATTTTCCTTTTGACGCCACTTTTCTTTGCTTGGGGTATCCCCTCGCAATGCAGATTTTCAAAATCAAATTTTCCCTCTTCTTCTATTTGTGAGGGGTGTCCCCTAGGTCTGCGAATTTTGTTTTTTTGTTTTTAAATTGTGTGTTGCGAGGGGCTTAACCCCAAGCAACGTCATTTATTTGTGTGAAGATTTACCCCTGGCTAATTCCCCTGGCTATTCTAAGGATTTCTTGTAGTGCTCCTTCATCAGAAAATTCAAAAAACCTAATAATTAAATGCCTTTTAAAGTTTATATATAGAAAAATTGTGTTCTCATAGAACTGTGTCGCTCTACTATATCGGTGTGCAACAATTTTGTAATGTGTCAAACATGAAAGTTTGTGAATAGTTGTTAGCGGGTTGCCCTTGTTTTTTTATGTGTACCTCAATATTTCCAGTAAAAAAAACATTGTGTTGCTTTGCTTATGGTGTAATGCATTTTCTTCACGTGTTGGTTTAGTTTTTTCCATGCTCCAATAGTGTTGCTATGATGTGTTGGTGTGGCGCGATTTTCACTTTTTTTTTTCTCTGATTTTTCTTTCGTTTCATGTGTATTAGTCATCTCTATACTTTCTCATCATAATTAACTTCTATAATAAAATACCATACAATTTATCTAATTTAGATGATTTTTGTATGAATTAATATTTTTCATGTTTCATTAGAATATTTATTAAATATTATAAAAACATAAACAAATTAAAAACATTACAAGAAAATTGTCATATAATGACACCAATATTTAGTGACACCAATAATAACTGTAGGTATAGATACTATATAGCTACAGATATTTCTTGCGTAGGTATAGATAATTCATTAATTATTTTTTATAATATAATTTAAAAATATTTTTTTTTAATAATTTTTTTAATAACAAAATACAAAAGCCTCCTCACGTCTTTTTCTTCTTTCTTCAGCGTATACCAACTCTCTCTTCTCGGTCTCTCCAAAACCCTAGCCACCGCCCCTTCTCCGAACCTAACTCCGACCACCACCTCCTCCAATAGAAAAATAAATTTGATATTCATACGCATCATCTCACGGCCTTTCTAAAGAACTAAATCAATTGTGATTTCATGCTATCATCGTTGTATCTCAATCTCCTCCTTTTTCGGCCACTACGACCTCAAATGACAAAACAGTTATTATTTTCGCAATCCACATACCTTGACCTCTCTAATGAACCAAGTAGATCGTTGTATTGAGCATCGTCGTCGACCACCACTCCTCTATCTTCGGCCGCCGCGACGGGTAACAGAGAAAGGAAGTAAATCGTCTTTTCGAACTACTTCTCAGTGACCTCCAACTTCCCTCTTCATGGTGAGGACCTCCCGCCATCACACTCTATGTTCTTCTTCTTTCATATTTTCACCTTCTCGTACACTTGTTTCCATAGATGTAGATGCATAGAAATAAATCCTTTTTATGTAGTATGATGTTGTTGCATTCTTAGTGTGAAACTTTCTTATAATTAAATGAGTTTACTATTGTTATGCTTCTTTTTGGTGAATTTTGTGTTTGAAGGTGTAGCTGTGTTTGGAATCGGAAAAATGGGTTTGTTTTTTGGGATATTTCCGAGGATAATATTCTATTCTATGTAGCATCGATGGCTGGATTGAAACCAATGGCGAGGTACACAAGCAATAAGTAAATTGAGAAGGTATGGCACATTGTCCTAAATCTTGAGTTTCCTTGGTCAATTTTATGGTTTCTATACTCTCTTATGTTTTTTATAATTACAGGCTGACATTTTTAGAGGTGAACTTAGTAATTCTCCTGTCATGGATCCCAAACCTGGCACCAATCAATCTCTCATATACAAGCCAATGGAAAAATTTGTGTCATAGACAACTGCCCCTATCTTGGCCAACGTGGTTTGTATCTACAGATTCTACATAAATTTGTGTCATAGATATTTGTCATGGTTATAAGTTATAGGCCATTAAACTTCTATAACTTTGCATATCTGACTGCCTTAAAACTGTTCCAAGCCTTAAAAGAAATTCATAATTGTTCATTTTTTCTCTTCTGAATTTGTTGTGGCTGCTACAACTTGATCTACTTAGTCTAATGTAGAGATGTCATTGGTAACATTGTTTAAATTATTTCCTTTACTTGTTATTCATTATGGTGATGACTTGTTAACAACTTCAAATTACTTACTATATTTGTCTCTTTTTTGTGCTTGTTTACTAAATTCAAATGCCAATTAGTAAGGAAGTTTTTCATTTCAATGCCGATTTTGTATTAGGTGTGCATGGTATTACCAAAAATAGTACATGCCATAAATAGTATTATTGATTGAGTCGATAAAATTTAAGTCTTTAGTTCTTGTTAACCGTGAAGGGTTCAAACTGTTTTCACAAGCTATCTTAGGTAGCTTATGAAAATACACTGAAACCAACTTTTGAATTGTTATAGTTTGTTTTCGTAAGATTTCCAACAGAGTATCACAAATGTGATAAGGTCAAATAAGTCCATTCTAAAAGGCATTTATATGAGGATACTGCTTATATATGCTATAAGATGAAACTGACTTACCTATTTGTAAATTGTAATCTCAGTTAATACTCTGTTATTTCAGGAGATAGCATTCTTTAAAGTTTATTAGTCAATGGTTGGCTTTCAAAATTGGCTTTCCTTTTTCAGCCATGTTGAAAAACCTATAGCTATTTGGGCTTTTAACACAAGTAAGTAAAATCACAGGTTCTTTCATGTTAATGATGTGAGCATGATTGTCATGCATCTGTTTTGCTTGGTTATTTCAGTGTTATACTCATCAAAAGAAGAACTCCAAAATTCTTCTGATGACTATTGGTGCTCAATTCTCTCTTCTAGAAAAGAGGTAAACTTGTTTATCTCAATGCCTTTATTTTCCGATAATATTAAATTGTTACTACTCATGTTCATTCTTTAATAGGTTGATCAACTTTCTGTCAAAATTGATTGGTTTTTGTGGCAGCAAAAAGAAATTTTATATTTAAAAAAAATTAAAATTTATATCAGTTCTAGTGACACTTACAAAGTCGTAGGTATAAGTTTTACTAATTATATTAATAGGATAACATATAGTGACAGTCGTATAACTGTAGGTAAAATATTGTCTGTAGCTAAAAGTTACAATGACATTCAATTAAGCGTCACACCACACCCCTTAAAGACGTCAAAGGAGGGTGTCACTAAAAGTTTTGTAGACATTTACCTACAGTTTATTGGCTTTTAGTGACAACTTTTGAGTGTCACGGAAAGTCAATTTTCTTGTAGTGAAATAAAAAACACTTAAATTTACTATAAAATATACTAAAAATATGCAATGATAAATTGTCATTCCCGGTCCACATTATTGTGTTTTAATGAAAAGATGGACAATTAAATGAACTATTATGTCAAAAATATAGGGAGGAAAATAAACCTTCCTCTCACATAAGGTAACAACAGTTTCATTATGCTAGCAACTTTTCAATGTCAATAACTTTTTTACAAGTAGCTTTGAAGAAGAAACATAGCTTAGTTATTGATACATTGACAAAGCCACTTGAAACGGCTACATTTCAAGAACTCAAGAGCAAGCTCAAGGTTCTTTCTTGCAAACCCCTTATCTTTTGGGGAGTGTTACAAGTCATATTATATACTAAAATATACAAAGTCAAAATGTTTAACAACATTGAAAACTAAAAATGCTGAAGCTGTTACAGATTTTTTAGAGCTTATACCCGTTAGTTTATCACTTAAGCTTCACTTGTATAAATGTAACATTTTTGTAAGTGTAATAACAAGAAATTCATTAATGAAAATACCTCACCATTAGAGATGGTGAGTTCCCTTTCAATTTCTCTTCCAATAGAAGAACATCAAAGAATTACACACTTAAAAAGATGATTCGTTTAAAACATCAAGCCAGAAATCATCAACAAAACATGAAGCCAGAAAATCAATAAAAGAACCTAATTATGTGATGTGATTACTTTGAAATGAGGCTGAATTACTTGCTGCCGAGTTTATTGAAGAGATGATTCCTTTAAAACTATAGTTTAGACAAGTGACAATGGCACGCCTCATGCTACAAGTCTGCTCTTGTTTATGACTTGTCCAAACCATAGTCCTAAAGATATACTCTCTTCAACTCCATACATTTGTTACTGAAACAGAATAATGCATTGATGTTATTTATGTAGTTTTTATACTTGTACTACACTTTAGTACTGGTTATTGGACAAGTTTTATGGCCATTGAAATATTGTTTATTTTGTACTACACGCTATGAATGGGTATCACTTGTACTCCAATGCAACGTGATTTGTACTGAAGTAATGTCACGACAAATTCTACATTGTTAATCATAAAAGAACAATTTTATTGTGATAACATGGAATATGAATAATTTGTCCTCTGCTCACCATGTATGAAAGATTATCGTTGGGTTGCACTCGCAAATATTAGAAACTTTGGGCCTTTGTCATGTTGGGCTGTCTTTTTTCATTCTATAGTTGGAGAATTTATTTGCCACCCAATCTTGACCCGGCACCCATACACCCATACACCAATTACCCCCTTTTTATAATGATAACACATCTCTTAGGAAGGTGGTAAAATAGAAAAAGATATATTGAAATATTTGAGCGGTTAAACTCAGGGCCGGTCCCGACATTTTAGAGACCCCGGACAAATTATAAAAATGGACCCCAATATATATAATTCTTAATATATATATATATATATATATATATATATATATATATATATAATTCTTCTTCAAAAATATTTTAAATCTATCAATCTAATTATATATATATATATATATATATATATATATACACATGGGCGGACCTATTCACAGGCAAGGTGTGGCTATAGCCACACCAATTTTTCATTTTTTTTCTTCATATTATATATAATTTAACAACTAACCTTAAAATTTCATCATATAATAATTTAAACCTAATAACTTAATTCAAAATCCAATTAATTATAAATTTAATTAAAAATAGTATTAATTTTTCTAAAATATAAATATTATAATAGAATAAAATTAAATAATATATGTTTTTATATAAAAATAATAATAAATCCAACCACTTATAAAAATATAATATATTTTATCACAAAAATTTAATAATAAATAAAATGAGTATATAATAAACATTTAAATATTAAACTTATAAAATATTAGTACATCTAAAATATATGTTTAAAAAAATTAAAGTAAAAGGATTATTAAGGAATACAATAATTAAATTTAGAATAGGGTGACAATTACACCATTAACTCTTCGGCATATAGAATGCTCATTGTGTGCATATGAGTTATGCTTTCATGAACTCAAACTAAAGTATTAAGGCCGTGTTTATTAATCAAACTAAATAAATAGATGTTGAATATCGTATTCGTCTAAATACATCCCTTATAGATATTAAGTTTCTTTTGAGATGTAACGTGCCATTTAGAGGGAGTGGCGAGCCCCTTAATTCTTTATTTAAGGGGTCATTTTTTGAGTTGGTAGACACTTTAAAGACAATTAACGCAGAGATAGCTAATGAAATAAATTGTGCGCCGGGAAATAACCTTTATGATTGCTCATAAGATTCAAAAGGATGTTTTTTAGCTCACTTTCAAGAAATGAATGATAGACGATTTTCATTGTAATGTATTGCATTAAAAAAATATTATTAATCATTTTTATATGATTTAGTTTGTAATGTTTAGCCCCACCTATATAATTTCTAGGTCCGCCCCTGTATATATATATATATATATATAATTCTTCTTCAAAAATATTTTAAATCTATCAATCTAATTATATATATATATATATATATATATATATATATATATATATATATATATATATATATATATATATATATATAATCATAATAATTTAGTTAAAAATAATATTAATATTAAAAAAGTATTAATATTAATAAATTTTTAATATAACCATGGTTGTTTAGCACACTACTCATGATTTAATTTTAATATTATAAAATATGGTGGTGTTTTTTAAAACAATTGAAAAATAAAATTACATATAATTGTACTAGGTAGCAGTATTTGAAAACAATTGAAAAAATATTTCAAAATGTGTATATAATTGTATCAGGTGCCAATTTATGAAAACAATTGAAAACAAATATACATTTATTGTACCGGGTAGCAGTATTTGAAAACAATTGAAAAAATATTTCAAAATATGTTCAAAGGATCGAACAAATCACCTAGCAGTTAGAGTCACAGAACACAGCCAACGCACTATAGTTTGATTTGTGTTAGTTGTTGCACCATAACGTATACATAAATATTTTATTTATAATTTCTAAAGCCCAAATCCATTTAATATGAGGCCCCAATTTTTTATGAGGCCCTGAGCTGTGGGCCTGTTTGCCCTGGTCCAGAGTCGACCCTGGTTAAACTGTCTCTCACAGATAAAGAGCGTATACTCTACTCCTCAATGAGAGTATACCTATCCTCCTTTGGTATCATTAAAAAGGTGGGGAAAAGAAACATCACATATATCACGCAAATAATAGCCTATAAAAAAGATGAGTTACACGATGAAACATAAACACATAGAGGAGCATTTAGCTTTGAGATCTTTTCTTATAAAAAAAGTATTTTGGTGACATTTCCTTCTTGGTTTCTAACCCCTTTTATGAAAATCTCTATTTTCAAAAGATAGTAGAAAAATAAACATAACGAAGATGTGATATTTTAACACTTGTCAGAGGAATAACCAGAGTTTTTCAAGTCCATTATCCACCTAGTGACTTAAGTCTTAGCAAACAAAAAGTAAGCATTAAAGGAGTTTGTACCCTTGATTATTTATGGATTCAAACTCAATATTGTTCATTTTGAAGCTCTCTAAATCTTGATACGAGAAAAAATATATGGAATCTCTTTATTAGTGAGATTCTTTTTGAAAAAATATTCCCTTATGAAGTCAGTTCCAAAGAATCCCTTAAGCATCAAATTGTTGAGAAATATTTGGACATATATTTTGTATATCTTTTCTTATTTTGACACTTAGCCTTTTATACTACAAAGCATTCCTCTTCGTCCCATTATCAACTTGTTTCTTCATATGATGTTTTTGAATATGCTTCAAATGATATCAATTTTTCTTTTTTTTTTTTTATTTATCTTTTTGGCGTCTTTATATTTTAGGAAACATTTTCTTAGACTATCTGCACGAACAAAGAATTATACCTTTACAACAAATATGAGGTTAGTTCAACAAAAGTAATATTAATGAATTATTTTATAATCATAGTTTTTTTCTAAAAAGTTCTAAAAAAGATAAACTTGTATTTCAGAGTTTTTAAAGACCATGCATATAGAATAATTAGATGATACTCTATTACCTTTGTCACACAACTTTCTTAATACTACGTAAATTATATGATAAAAATATAATAATCATAATAACTCAACAGTAGGATTAGGGCTTTTACCAATAATCTCATATTCAACAAATTTACCTTTGTTTTTATTGTAATAAGAAACTTCTCCTATTGTATGAGTAAAATAATAGAAATATTTATTTCTTCATTCATATGTTTTAAACAACCACTGTCGACATGATATTTTGATTTCAAGCTATCATGAATATATGCATCATAACTTGACTTTTTGACATTTGGTACCCAAATATTTTTTAGTCCTTTAATATTAGTGTGATAAACATTTCTCTAGATTTTTCATTAGGATCATAATTATAGTGATAAGATGATGTAGACATGATTCTCTTTTTACGTTCATGGTATTCTTTATGGAAATGAGAAGGATGATAACCATTTTTACTTCCATGGCTTTTCTTAACAAAACCAAATAAAGTGACAAGGTAATTTTTCTTGCAGTAATTACATTTAAGAGTATTGTATTGAAGGTCTTTCTATCAAGGCATATTGCTCCGTAGTGGAACCAGAGTTGATTGATAATTGAGGATGTAGAGCTTTTTACATTGGCTCTGAGCTTTTGATATTGTAGAAAGGGGGTTGACCTACAAGGTTAGTACTCTGACTCTTAAGTTAGTATGAGAGTAAAAACTGATGTATGAATGAGAAAGGATTTGAATCTTGAGAAATGACATATTTCCCTTCTTACATATGAGAAGTGGTTAGTATCTGAAAACATGGAACGCGGTCAGCCGTCAAATTGATCTGGACGACTAGCAAAGTTCTCACGTGTGGAATCACCTGCTCAAAGAGGAAATGGGGACTACCTATATTGTGATTCATCCCTCTTACTTTGTTATAGGGCCTTTGCCCTTTTGACCTTATGGGCGTCCCAAAACACATATGTTAATAAAACTTTTGACATTAATTTTAGGTTATTAACCTAGAACGATTTTGTTATAAAATTCTCTTTGATTGCCTAGATGTAATTTAACTTATCTCTTCATTTGGTAAACTTATCATGTGTGTTATGAAGATTGTCAATTTTATTTTTCAAAACATTGCATTGTTCACACTTTTAACTAGTTTCTCATGAGAAGGAGAAGAATTGGAAGAAGATTTTTGAAGTAAAATAATTTGTTTCTTTCTAAGGCTGTTTATTTCTTCCAACTAATTTTTATTATCTTTTTCAAAGGAAGAGATGGTGGACTTAGAAGTAGAAACAATGTGTTTTGATTTACTTGAATGTCTAGGTAGGTTTATTGTAAGTAACTTCAGAAGTTGGAATGACATGGGACATAGGTAGGTTTGTTTCTCTTTTTTTTTTATTCATCGAATGAGCCATGTATCGTCTCAAGCGATGTAAGTTATTTCAGTGTCTTTTTTATCTTCTATATTTCTTTGATCATGCGAACATAAGAATTTTATGTGATCTTTTTTTGAAATTTTGATTTTTTTTAGCCTTAGAAAACATGATGTAATACGGTGAACTGACTTTTATATCGAAATGTTGCGGATAGCATGAGTCGCCACCGACTTTTATTTTATCCAATTTGGAAAGGCTAAAAGAACAGAAAAAAACCTTTTTGAGAAAAATTGAGTTCGGGGGGTAATTATGCAAAGGGAAGGTGTAAGGCACCCTTTGCATCCATGGTTTTCCATGGGCTCTTAATTGCTTTGCTCTTTGTTTTCAGAAATGTAGAAGAAAAAGAATATGGACTTTAGCTCGTAAATGAGCGTAGCCATTTTGAAGGATTATGAGAAAGAATATGAAAAAAGTTTTAGAGCAAGGCAAAGCAATTAGGGGCAATTACCTTATAGTTTGAAAAAGGAGTTCTTTTAGCCTTTCAGGGTGAAAGGGTCTATCCATGCCATAAGAGGGCCGGAAGCCTTTCATTTGGAGGTTGAAGGGTCATCGTGAGTTCGTTCGCCATAAGACTGTCCCATGCCATTGAGAGGCAGGTAGTCTAAGGGAAGAACCAGAATAGCCTTTTCGTAGGCAGCTAGAGGATACCTCAGTCTTTTCGTAGGCAACTTCCGAGGGTCGAGATCATGTTTAGTGTATCGAAGGCAGCATCATTAGGGACCCATGATCTTAATCGAGGCAACATGGCTGAGGTATCCTCGTATTCGAGGGACTGACTATTCTGCAAAAAAACAAGGCAACAAGGCAACAGAGAGGTTACCCCAAAAGTGTGCGTGGGTGCATCAATCACGTGGTCAAATTCAGATATTTATCTTATAGTTAGGTGATTCTAATTCAGTTCAGAGTTACACTCCCTAAAATTACTAACCACAACAATTAATATTAACAGTGATAATGGGGGAAGGGAAATTGCAACCAGAGGAGGAGAGGAGAATTGAAACCAGCGGGATGAACAAGCAATAGGTTTGACACAAATAATAATTGAGATAGGGTTTAGGGTTACCGACTATTCGTAGCTTTGACGGTTGATAAACCCTGAAAAAAATGAAAAAAATAGAAAGCAAACTAGGGTGAGTGCATTATCAGTTCAGAGGCAAACATTGCTAACCCTAAAAATAAAAAAGATAAAGAAATTTAGAATAAATAGATAAATAAACAGGTACTTAGCTTCGAATTTGATCTGATATGGTTGACAGTCGGAGGAAGCCTCGGGGTTGACCCTGAAAATATACGGCAAAAGCAAAGGCAGAAGAAGGTGTGAGTGTATGCATAGTTCAAAAAGGTTTAAAGGGTAAACCATAACATAAAAGGAAACAAAATAGACTTTTAAATTTAAATTGAATACTTAGCTTCGGATCTTGATCAGGCGCGTAGTCAGAAGATGTCAGATGATAAACCCTGAAAAGGATACAGACAAATATTTTTTCAGTGTACGCACGATCTTCATAAACCCTGATTCGGGCGTTAATTGAATAAAATAACAAATTGATTTAATTAATTATTGGTTTCGCAACCTAATTAATTAAATCGAAGAAAAGAAAATAATCGGACAAGAAGCAATCTCCTAATTTTATGAATCAAAATAAAATAAATATGATTTTATTAAAGATATTAAATAAATTAAAACTAATTAAAATAATTAAAATAAATAAATAAAGTTAATATAATAAATATAATATGAATAATATAATTATTATTATTTGTAAAAAGGGTAAGGTTTTATTTTAAAAGGAATTATGTAAAAGAAATAAATATATATATATATATATATATATATATATATATATATATATATATATATATAAGTAAAAGGAAATAAATAAAAAGAAATGTATAATAAAAAATTTTGGAAACTTAGCTGAGTGATCCTGTGTGGATGGCTTCTGAAGATGCGTGATGCTCCTGCGTTCCACATGCGTTGGATCCTGGGTAGAGATGCATCTGATGACCAGGAATGAAAAGAGCATTACGCTCGTGTGGGCTGGCACGTACAGGATCTGTCGTTTGAGAATTTGTAAGAAAAATATTGGCGAAAGTGAAAATCGAACTCGCGCCCCCATCGTTACCAGCGATAGCGTTTTACCAACTCTGCCATGTTCACATGTTGAAAAACAAACACAACGAATCGTATATATGAAAATAAAAGATTTAAAAAAAACTTAAAGGAAACGCGCGCCCTCCCTTCTCTTCTTCTTCGTTCTTAAACTCAATTCCGAACCAGGTTTTTACCTACAGATATGCTGTTGGTACATCTTCTACCTACGGATGTCACCCGTAGCCATAGGTCTTGGCCTTCAAATCCTGCAAATCGATAGCAATAATCGCAAACAAACAGTCCAGACCGAACATATATCGTCCCACGGATCCATTAGACCTAGTAATTTGACCAGAAATTACCCTTAACTAAAATCCCCAATTATGAACCTATGAACCCTAACAATGGTAGATTGCGGCACCTGCACTTAATCTCTAATTAAACCATTCAAATATGTTGCAAACACCATTATTAACACGAATACGTGATGAAATCATGTTTATGATGAAGGAATGGACGAAATCGATTGTGAAAGAAACACACTGCAAACCGTGGATGCAGAGATGATTTTGACGCGTCTGAATCGGAAGAGATGATATAATTGCGTCCAGAAAGTTTTGAGGAATCAATTAAGAGACTTGGCTTGGCTCGAATTTGTCTTAGAATCTCGTCTCCTCACTTTCTTGATTTCACGTATTTTCTTCAAGAGAGATTTGGTTTCTGGCTGCAGCCAAGTCCTCTTCCACAATTTTTTGCCTGCAATCCTTGTCTTTAGCTTTGGCATGAATTACATATATATATATATAACACAAATTAGGTTAGGAAATTTGGATTCAAATCTCTTCAAATCACAAGATTGGAATTTGACTTTAAAAAGATATTTTCTATTTTAATACTCAATAAAGCCAATCAAGCTACCACACGTTTTTTGCCCTTTAAATCTGGTCTTTTGCTTCTAGAAAATATTCAAACCATCATTCATGATTTTATCTATTTATTTTATATTTTATTTTATTTATTTATCATTTAAATGAATAAAAATCCATATAAATATAAATAAAAATCATAAAAAATAAAATAATAGACTTAGAGGTCTTGACTTAGTCCATGGATGACTTTAAAGTCAAAAAGCTAGGCCCAAATAGCTCAAAACATCAAACTTCATTACTTTGCTTTTTATGCGTTTTTCTCAAAATGGCCCCCACTTATACAAGCCATAACTCATTCAATATTTATCATATGGAGGTGTTCTGGGACTTTTTGGAAACCTCAAGATGTCCTCTACAAGCCACTTTGGAATCTTTTTCCCATTTGGGGATTTTATCTTGATGATATTGGCTTTGACAAAAAACAGTTTTTTTTGCAATCTTCTAGAAGGACTTGTAATGCATTGGCTCATATCTCTTATGCGCAAGCGTTTCTGGATCTTGGACCCAACATCAAAGCTGTAGAGAATTAAAATTCCTTGAGAATGAGCTTTGGTTGGGAAATTTATGATGTTCCATGTGGGAGTTATGGCTAGTCAAAGTTCAGTTGACTTTCTGAGCAATTGAGTAGTCAATCCTTTGAGTTGGGACTTGATACTTGTCATAGAGATAATGTGAGATATATTGGGCCATATGGGATGCCTAGGAGCCATTGATTCATTAGTTTTCCTTTAGAACAACAAAACCCTAATTTATGAGCCTTGTTTAGGAGAGAGTGTCTTCGAGCTTTGTACCTTGATTTGAATTTGTTAGGGGAAATAATATGGGCAAATTTTGGGGTATGACACATGAGATTCATGTCTTCATCACTAGTACTTTGGTAGTCTTCATTTTTTGGCTTCATGTCTTTGACATTTATAATTTTTAAAGAAAGACTTTTTTATTGGTGTTGTCACTTGTCATCTTTATCCTGAGCTAGCCTCTTTAATTAGTTCAATGTCGTGTTACTATAACTTTCTAAATAATATAGTCAATTCTATGAAAAACAAATTTCTAAATTTAAAAATGAGTTAAATATGTTTTTGATACTTATAAATATCGCAAATTTTATTTTTAATCCCTATTAAAAAATAATATTTTTTGTCCCAACAAAATTTTTATGCATGCAGTTTTAGGAATTTTTTTTTAATAACCACTTTTATTAAAAAAATAAAAAATAACCAAGTTTTCAAAATATTTACGCAAATGACCACTTTTTTGCTATTTTAACACGTTGTCGCCAGGGGGTGGCGACAACACTTTCTGGTTGATGAATTCCCCAGGTCCAATGGTGACCATGTTAAAAAATGGATGTTGTCGCCACCCCCTAGCGACAACACCTCCTTTCTTTCTTTTTTTCAAATTTTTTTATTTAATTTTTTTAACACTTATTTTTTACTATTTTGTGCATTATGTTTATTGACTTTAATTTTTTTTACCTTCATGCATGGGCCCAAGTCACCTCCTTGGGTGGCGACAAAACTAAATTGAGAATTTTTTTTGCCTATAAATAACAGCCTATTCCTCCATCAAAATTCATTAATTTCTCCACAAATTTTCTCATTTTCCCTGCATATAGTTCATGTCTCGCATAAGGCCGGACTCATGGCACCGAACATCATCTAGCTGTCCCTTGCCGACACCGGAATATCGTAGATGTTATAGGCATGTTATTTTCTCTCCGGCCAAATCCCCTATGTCGGTTCCGTTTTGGAACATATGTACCTTCAACAACCTGAAGAGGATTCTGATGTCACAGTTAGAGGGGGGGTATAGTCCCGGGGAAGAAATCAAAAGGATCCAGAGGCTTAGAACAAGGGTGTCGCTTATGACCGGAGAGACGATACGTTGGTGGGTTGATGTGAAAATCGACCTTGATAGTGAACAAATAATGGATGGAACATATAACATTATTTTAACCGTTGTAATTTTTTAGATTTTAATTGTTTGTTGTGTTGTTGTTTTTTCAATTGTTGCTTTTAGTTAAAATTTTATTTCTAGTTATTGTTTATGTTGTTTGTCATGTGTGTTGTAACTCATCTGACTAATGAAAAAAAAAAGTCCATTTAATTGGTAAAATAAATTACAAATAACATTGAACCTAAAAACTATGTTGTGGAACTAGATCCACAATTGGGACACTTGTTCTTATTATGTCCTACCTCACGACATATACTACACTTCCTTTGTATTTTTTCAGTGGCGTCCATTTCGGCTCTAATACGCTTGCTGTTTGGTAGACCGCTTTTATTCCGACGCATTAAATCATTGTGTCAAACTGTTTATCCCTCGTACACAGGCCAATATGCCTCCATCGCTACCATCGGAAAGTAATTTTGTATACATTGAGCAACGTTGATACCTTGTAAATGGGTGATACAAATGATAATGCATCAAAGTAAGTATGTGAACATGCTGCAATGACATGGGAGCAAGGCATGCGATAGGCTTGAAATTGGCCACAGTGGCACCAACGATCTGGGATTGAGACCCTATACTGTTGTCGTGGCAGCCCCTAGTTGTGGTCAATTGTTTCTTTGACACTGAAGGTGTGGCCATGACGGTCGAACTCTATAACTCGATGAGTGTTTCCCTTGGCAGATTCCTGTTGCACATATTTCATGCAGACATCGTTGTATACCTGTTGTGTCTGTAACACTGAATTCCACCGCTTACCTCTTGTGGCGAACAAAGTTGCCATCCAAAAATATGTTGCACTCACCAAAGCCACTACAGGTAGGTTTCGTATGCCCTTGAAAATGCCGTTCACCGATTCCACAAGATTTGTAGTCATGTGGCCCCACCTCGCCCCATTGTCGTATGACCTAGTCCATTTCGCTCTGTCAATGTTATCAATCCACCTCCCCGCATCTGGATTTGACAACGCTATTTCACTGCGGTAGTATTGAAATCCAGGTTGGTTTAAGGCATACCCCGCGTTCACCAAATGGTTCTTCAAAAATTTATCTTCGATCTCTCGCATAAAATTTTGTGCGATATGCCTAATGCAGTAGACATGCCTAGACGGGGGTTCGTGCCAACCATTTGCCAGATTGTTGTATGCGCTGTCAATAGAAGCGTGCTTGTTCGAAATCAAAAAAGATCAGGTTGTGGAGCAACTTTAGCTCGGAGATTCTTCAGAAAGAAACTCCAAGCAACAACTGTTTCTCCTTCTACCAGAGCAAAGGCTATTGGAAAAATATTGATATTTCCATCTTGTGCGACCGCCATCAGTAACGTTCCTTTGTATTTCTCATACAACCAGGTTCCATCAATTTGAATAATCGGCATGCAAAAACCAAATCCAATGATGCATGGTCGAAACACCCAGAAAAGTCTATGAAAGATTCCATTACCTTCGAGAGGGGTTCCGTCTTGGGATTGTGTCGGCAGTGTCTCCAATATAGTAATAGGGATGGCAACGGGTCGGGTGCGGGTTTCACACTACCCAAACCTGCACCCGAAATCGGCACCCAAACCCAAATGTTGCTCGGGTGGTAAAATAACACCCACGTCCACACTCGTTGGGTTCGGGTTTTTTCACCCAAAACCGAACCCGCAACAAAGTACATAAAATACATTTTCCTAAAATTTTCCTAAAACTTTCCACGATATATATATAGGCTTAAATGCACCTTTGGTCCCTGTAAGTTAGCGAGTTTTTGATTTTCGTCCTTGTAAATTTTTTTCTGGGTTTGAGTCCCTATATTTCACTTTCGCGTTTGTTTTAGTCCCTAAAATCAAAATCCGCAGGAAAAATCGCAGGAAAACCTGCAGATTTTCCTGCGGATTTTGGCTTTAGGGACTAAACCGCAAGCAAAAAGTAAGATATAGGGACTCATACCAACAAAAAAACCTTACAGGGACGAAAATCTAAAACTCGCTAACTTACAGGGACCAAAGGTGCATTTAAGCCATTCATATATATATATATATATATATATATATATATATATATATATATATATATATATATATGTATATATATGTATATATTATATAAGCGGGTGTGATTTCGGGTTTCAGGTGCGGGTATCACACTACCAAAACCCGCAACCGAAATATCGAGTGGCACCCGAACCCAAACCCAGTTAACTCAGGTTTTCACCTGTTGACTCGGGTGCGGGTTCGGGCGCGGATGGGCCCCGTGAATTTGGGTCTGCTTGCCATCCCTATATAGTAACTGTCCCAGGTGAATATAATTGAAGTGCAGCCAAGTAGCAAGGAAGTTGTTGGTAGGATTCCTCCCAAAGTTTGCGTAGACTATTTCAATTGCCTTCTGCTTCGCTAACCAAGCCTTTCTATACGACGGTCTATATTTGAACACAGAAACGTAATGGGAGATAATCGTCTTCACCTTCAGTGACGGGTCAGCATCGACGAGAGGTATTATGGTATGACATATCATGTCATGACTTAGTTTCCGATGATCTTGCGCCATATTTGTGTTAACACAAGTGTGGGCTTGAGAAATGGAACCTATCACCCAAGCATTAACTTTCTTTGTAAATGATGCCTTAAGCCTGTATCCACAATCCGGGTTTCTGCACAAAATAGTGCATCTTTCTAAATTTGAGCGATCAACATTGAAATCAACACAGTTTGCTAAGTGCCAGTTTTTTATTGCTAGCATACAATCGTCCTTTGAACGAAATGTGTCACCCTTTTTTAACTCCTTGTCTGACCTCTTATATGGGTTGTACAACATATCAGACGATGGCTCATCCTCCCCCAAATTAAGTGTTGTGAAATGCGCTGGAGGTGAATATGCATGCGCACCGGGTACTGGAACTTGTTCTTCATCTTGGAATCACGGTTCACTAACTCATCAACCACGTCTTCTACTTCAGTTTCTTCTTCGACGACATCTTCGGCATGTTGTTCGTCATCAACAACGGGATCAATAATCTGTGACTGCATATTTTACAACGGAACAATTTGCTCCAACACTATGTAAAACTCCAGATAATCATAACCATAATACTCATGGTTAAGGAACATATTTTGAACCTATATGTAAGATTGTATTTGTGATTGATAAAACCTGACCGAGTTGTTAGGTCGAACATATGGTTGTTGGTAAAAAAAATTGAGAGACTGGTTCTCTAATTTTGGACTCGATTTTCTTTTTTAGATACGAGAAATCCGCTTTTCTATTTAGAGAAAAACGTGTGGAATTAGTGTTTCTAAATAGAAAACCGTTTGTGTCGCAGTGGTAGGTCTCACCATTCTTGTGAGCTCGAACTTTGTATTGTGGGGTGGATGCCATACTTTTGAATGAAGAAATATTTGTTCAATAAAATTAAGTAGTTGATAAATATGTGTTAATATTTGTGAGAAGTGGTGTATAAATATCATGCATGGAAGACATTAGGTGGAGAAAATAATACATGCAAGAATCAATTTGGACAAGACTTATGCATGCTTGCTGCGTACCTATGAAATCTCTTACACACTAGCCTTCCACTTTTGCATGCATGCAGACTGGCCCATGCATATGACATTTACGCATGGAGCAAGTCGCCAGCCTAGGTGGCGACAACATTGCAAAATAGAGAGTAGGCGCCAGGGGGGTGGCAACATCAATGGAAATGTGAGTGTAGTCGCCAGTGGGCCTGGCGACTTGCATTGTGTACGAAAACCAAAGTTACATGTACTTGTCTTGTCAAATTTATTTATATGTATTTATTGTGTGAATTTGGTTATAAATAGGTGGTGATTCTTGTTCATTTTCAGCATCACCAAATAGTTTTCTTCAGAGCAAATAGTCGGTAACTCCTGCAAATAAGTCTCTTCTAACTATGGGTCAAGAACACCGGGGAACTATTGCAAACATTTACGAATACGTAAGTTTATGTTTACTTAATTCAATTATTTATTTATTAAGGTAATCAAATATTTATGGGTCAATAATTTTTTTATAGGATTTCACTAGATTTCGGACCCGTGCAAAACCGATAGATGCTTCCGACCCTTAGATTCTGTCTTATATTGAACGTCCAGGTTTCGGGTACGTAATGAATTTAGTACATACTACAATTGATACTAAATTTATATTGGCATTGTGTGAGCGTTGGAGGACCGAGACTCATACTTTTCACCTTCCGACGGGTGAATGTACCGTCACGCTAGAGGACGTGTACATGTTATTAGGTCTCTCAATAAATGGAAAAGCAGTGTATGGAAATGTCCAACAAACCAATGCTCTATGCGAACAAATGTTGGGTGTAGATTTAATTGAGGGTGAGGGCCGAGAAAGAGGGAGGGGCAAAGGTATTAAGCTATCAGCCCTTAAAGAACGTTATGATGCAGTTACGTTGGATCAGTCTTCGACCAAAGAAGAAAAAATAATTAAATCTAGAATGTATATTATGTTATTATTTGGAAAGTTTCTATTTCCCAAAGGCATGAGGAATAGTGTAAATTTTATGTACTTGTCTTTGCTTGAGGACATTAATGAAATCAAGACGTATAGTTGGGGTTCTGCGATGTTAGCTTACCTCTACAGCTCCTTGAACAAAACTGGAAAAAAAAAATAGTTGTACATTTTATGGATGTGAATTCTTGCTACAAGCATGGGGATGGTGGAGAATGCCAGTATTAGCCCCTGAAAACCCGCACATATACATCTTCCCTTAATGACGTTATTTCATTTAGTGTATTTATTCTATTATTAATTGTAACTATATTGATTTCTATTTTTTGATGTGTTTAGGTTTAATGTAACTGGGTTGGATTACACCAAAACGCCTGTAAACAAAATAATTTTTTACCACCAACTCTTAGATCGACTTCGACCTCAAGATGTAATACCACTAAAATTTTCCATTATCTAACTATATTTGTAAAATAAACCATCTTCTCTAATTTGTAATTAATTTTTTTTTTACGTTGCAGTTTATTTGGATACCATATTTGGAATTGGGCCATGAACCCGAGCGAGATGAGACGGCTGTTTGGACGGCAAAATCGCCTATCATACGGTTCACCATTGTGGAGATGCACCAAAGTGACCGTGTCAAACTCCAATTCGGCATGCATCAAAATATCACCGAACCCCCTGAGTGTTTGGAACCTTGGCATTTGAATAAGGTCAGCCAACAGTGGTACATAAAGAATTGGAAGTCATTCGCTAAAGACTTTCGTAAAATATGGGCCCGTCGTTCCACCACTGTCCTAAGTTTTCCTGTGGCGCCAACCGAGATGAAACCAACATCTGAATATGTCAACTAGTACAGAACGGTTACAAATCCTGAAATGTTTGTGTCTGACCCTTTCTATTTGGCAGACCCGCGAGCACAACAACCGTATTTCCAACAACAACAACCACAAAATTTCCAACAACAACCACCACCACCAAATTTCCAACAACAACAACCACCACCAAATTTCTAACAAAATCAACAACAACAATATTACCAACAACAACAACAACCAAATTACCAACAACAACCAATTTACCAACAACAACAATAACAATTCCAACAATACCACCAACAACAACAATTCCAAACTCAACCCCACCACCTACGTTTCCAAGATCTCAATGTGGCGTGCTCTTCCAGATCACCACCACTTACCCCCGACATAGGCATACATGAAGAATACGAGCCATACAGCTCATTCGACCAACAAACATCATAGTATCCCAACCAACCATTAGACTTCAACACACCACCACAACCATTATATTTTAACCAATCTGATTCCACCACCAAATACCAAAGACCAAACTTCGAGGCTGCACCCACCAGGAGAAATTTCGTCCTACCAAGATAAAGCTTTGAAGGCGTCGCGGGTACCCGCCTTTCCTATAGCGAGAATTCTAGAGGTCAAGGTCGACTGACAGATTTTGTAGACCCGAAGTGCATTGAAGGGCCATCGACTCAAACACAAGAGGAACCAAATAGAGGGGGGCGTCGTAGGAATAGAGGAGCACTACCAACTCGTGAGCCGTCTACACGAGTTATTAGACCTCCTGCGTGCGGGTCGTACTAGAGTCACCCGCGCCAGGTCATCCAAAATTTTATTCTTATAATTAATGTAATTATATTTTTTTATTTTAATATAAAATACTTATTTTTTTATTTTAATATAAATTATTTGTTTTTTTATTTATATTATTTTTCTACATAACAAATTCAAGTCAAAAAATATAATGCACAAAATAATAAAAAATAAGTATTTCACGATCTTAATGACTTGGTTTTTCATATCCTTGGCAGTCGCTATTTAAATATTTTTATCCAGGATTCTCGTATCATTTCACGATCTGAATGACTTGGTTTTTCATATCCTGAAAGTTTAAACCAAAGTATTTATTTTAATTTCATAATGTTTAAACATATTCTAATCACACACATATTTTTTACCTAGTGCTATTATTATTACTCACACCCAAAATTTATTCACACACTATCCCCACGTGTGATGAAAGCTTGGCGAGAAAAGAGCTAATGATGTGTAATTATTTTGAGTATAGTAATGATGTATACCAATACTATAAATACCATAATCTAATGATGTTTAACTTCTTTACAAGTAAAAATTATTTTAAATAAAACTAATACCAAGGTAAAATCATCTTTAACAATATCAACTAACAAATATCATCTTGATTGTAAGAAAAAAAAAACTAAATGATACATACCCACCAAATTACTAATATCATCTTGTAAAGAAAAACTAAATGATACATGTTCAAATGACACTTTATTTTTGTTGAGTTCACCGATTTTTTGAGTTCCCCGATTTTTGGTTCTAGTAACATCTCCAACTATTTCCTCACCCCATATTACGATCCCTTCATCACTTAAACCATGAAACTTTCAAAGATTATCATCATTTCAACTTTTTCTAGCAGATGTTTCAAGAATCAAGACCAAACATCAAAACAACCTCCAACGCAAAAGCAAGCACCTGGACCATAAATGTTTCAAAACCTTCAACAATTCCAAACAACACTCAAAATGCAGGGAACGAAAGAACTCATAGCAAGTATCAACAATCTAGTCAACAACTGAGTGTAGTCCTAGAAACTCTTACATATAGAGGAAGATCAACAAAAAATACCATCTTGATCTGCTATACGACCAAAAGTTCTACAAAACAACAACCTTGGAATCAAAACAATGTTTCCCATATTCCATGTTGCGTTCACCGAGGGTGTTTTAATTGTCGTTTGTATATAATCGCGATCACGCTCCACATCAAGATACGATTCTATTTTATTCTTGCAAGTTACATATTTATGACATCATTGACTTGAGCGTTGGAGTAACCTTCTAGGTACACTGTATCTCTACCTAACGAAGATTCTTGTTGTCGTACCAAAGGGTTTTACAATGAACTTCATCATATATATCATCAATTTCTTGTTCCACCTCAAAATAGATTTCGAATATTTTTATCAATTTCTTGTTCCACCTCGAAATATATACGAATATTTTTATTTTTTTATTTTGACAATAATTGGATAGGTATATGTTGTTTTGTAATTGTTAGTATCAAAATCCAATATTTATGGTATCATTGTGTGCATGCCTTATAAGAAACAATTCTTCTAAGGATAAAAAAAATGAGAGCGCAATTGCAAAGGTGAAGAGGATTAATTCTTTATTTTCATATATTTTCATGAATTTTGATGATTGATACCCGTGCAGGCTATATGGTCAATTTTTAATTTTGGAATTATTAGGTATATAACGTATACATGTGCTACTTTTGAATTCTAATGCCATGGAAAATTGGACATGTATGTGACCAATCATCATGAGAATTTCATACTAGATATTATCAACAAAAAAGAAAACAGCATTTCATAAAAAAACAATATTCAATAAGAAGTGATTCCAAAACCCTACAAATACGTAGTATCTTGTTATGTTCATTCTCATCAATGCGCACTTGTTCAGTTGTCATCCTGAAATTTCTCTATCATAAACCAACCAAGCAATATATTGATAAAATTTATTAACAGCAGAATACTTGTAAAACACAGAAACACTGATCATTGTTTATTTATATATTATGATTATAATGATCATAATGCTTGATTAAAACAAAAAACGATCGAGTATTAAAGTTTCTACTATGCAATAGCCCGTATAAGAAGCTCACGGTTGCCCATCATCACGACTGAGCTGGCAATGACACAATTATTATTGGTTTGCTCACAAACAAAGAAAATAAATATTAGTATTTTTAAAATTCAATTAATAGCTGTTTTTTTAATGAGCCAACACAAAGTAGGCATTTATAAGCTATAAAAACATGTAAGACCCTAAACTTTTACTCAAAGGTAAAAGTGATAATTAACATCGAAGTCAATTTTATGTTTTGGTTCACTATATTCTTGTGAATTTTATGTTTTGGTTCACTATATTCTTGTGAGTGTGAGACATTTTTAGTGAGAAGAGAAAGAAAGAGAATAAAGAAGAAGAATAGAAGAAAGCTTAATAATAATATGTCTATTTATATACAACTAACTAACTTACATATTAAGTAACAAACCTTTAACACTAACTAACTTGGGTTTGAGCTACATAACTTGGATTATATCATAGCATATCCCTTATAATTCAAGTTGTTGAAAACAAACTAATCATAGTCAATATGAACTTATTCCTAATCATTGAATTTGCTATATATTCAGCATCACACAATGGTAATGCCACCACATACTGCTTTCTCAGGCACCATGAGATTGGGGCACCAAATACTTGAAAGAAGTAACCAGTTGTGCTTCTCCAGTCTTCCTTATTTCTACACAAATCAGCATCTGAATAGCAATTAATCACATATTTTTTGCTTTCAGAATCTCGTGGAAATAGAATTCCACAATTTATCGATCCTTTTAAGTATTTTAAGATTCTTCTTGCAGCCTTCATGTGTGATACCTTTGGTTTAGTCATGTATTTGCTCACTAATCTGACGGAGAAACCTATATTAGGTCAACTGTTGCACACATATCTCAAAGATCCGACAATTTGTTTGAACAAAAATACATTGACTTTGTCCTTCACTTCATGTTTCTCTAGTTTCAAATTGGGTTCGACAGACGAAGATGCAAAAGTCGAATCATCCATCCTGAATCTCTTGAGTAACTCTTTGACATACTTCCTTTGATAAAGCATCATACCTTGCTTGGGTTATTTGAAACTCCATGTCTAGGAAATATGATAAGTTTCCCAGATTTGACATTTTAAATTCCCTCATCATCAGCTCTTTGAACTTCGACAAGTTCTCCATGCTATTTCTAATTACCAGCTAGTCATCGACATATAAGTAGATGATTGTTATATATTGTACCAACACCTGAACATAGACACCATACTCAGACTTGCATTTGATAAATCTCATGACTAAGTATGAGTCGATTTTCTTGTCCCATGCCCTAGGTACCTGTTTGAGGCCATAAAGGGCTTTGTGCAACTTGTACACTTTCCTTACTTCCTCCTGTATCACAAACTCAGGAGATTGTGTGACATGTACCTCTTTATCTAAAGGACCATTCAAAAATATTGATTTCACATCTAAGTGAAACTTCGACCAGCCTTGCTTACATGACAAGGCTACCATCAATCTGACAATCTTCAATCTTGCTACTAGTGCATATACTTTAGAATAGTTTAGTCCTATTCTCTGGAGAAATCCTCGAGCTACTAATCTTGCCTTATGTCTTGCTATCGACCCATTAACATTATGTTTCAACTTGAACACCCACTTCACTTCTCTAGCTTTTGTGTAAGCTGGAAATTCAAATAATTCTCATGTGTTGTTTCTTTTGATTGCTTTAACTCTTCGACCATACATGACTTCCACTGTTAATTCTTTAAAGCCTCGCTATAGTTAATTGGTTCACTACTTGTAAGTAAAGCAAAATGAACTAATTTTCCATCTGGTGTGACTTCATCATCACTAATCACTGCATAGTCTTGAGGTCTTGTTGGAGGAACTCTAGTTCTTTGATGTGTTTGACTTGTGCTAGCCACAACCACTTTGACTTCGATTTTGACTATGTTGGGAATGTCAGCGACTACTTTGACTTCCACTTCGACAGGAGTGTCATAGATTGGAATTTCTTCATTGACACCATAACTCATGAAAGGTTTCTCGGCAATCATAATATCAAATCATAGATTGTATTCTCCAGTTTTATGATATCCTACCAGAATCATAGCTTCACTCTGGTCATCAAGCTTCCTTCTTCTTGCATCAGGACCGTGTTTGTAACAGAGAGAGCTAAACACCTTCAGATGACTCCCTGATGGTCGTTTTCCACTCCACATCTCTTCAGGAACCTTGATCTTGTTTCTTTGTAGGAAACATGTTCAATATATAGACAAATGTGATAACTACTTCACCCAAAAGGATTTTGGCAGATTCTTCTGTTTCAGCATGCATCTCGCCATACCAATATAATCATGTTTCTTATTTATGCTATTCCATTATGTTGAGGACTATAAGGAGCAGCTACCTCATGATCAATATCCTAGAACTCTTCAAATAGTATGGATGTGTATTCACCACCTCCATCTTTTTCCAGAACCTTGATCTTCTTTTCATAATATTTTTCGACAATCATCTTGAATCTTTTAAAGATTTCAAATATTTCGTCCTTTCTTTTGATCACATAGATTCAAAGCTTTCGACTAAACTCGTCGACAAACGAAACAAAATACCTTTTCCGCTAATGGTACGCTCCTAGAACAAGCCACGTACATTTGAATTTACAACTTTGAGTATGCAGGAGGATCTCATTGGCATAGTCAAAACAAAAGACTTTCTAGGTTGCTTCCTTACTAATCAGCCTTCAATGAGTTTGTGGGGCATCACAAAACTTGGTATACCAGTTAACATATCTTGAGTAATCAGTTGATTAAGTGACCTAAAGATTTCAAATACTTCGTCCTTTTGTTTAATCCCATATATTCAAAGCTTTCAACTAAACTCATCGTCAAATGGAACAAAATACCTTTTTCGCCAATGGTACGCTCCTCGAACGAGCTACGTACATTTGAATGTACAACTTCGAGTATGCAGGAGGATCTCATTGGCATAGTTGAAACAAAAGACTTTATGGGTTGCTTACCTACTAAGTAGCCTTCAATGAGTTTGTTGGGCATCACAAAACTTGGTATACCAGTTACCATATCTTGAGTAATAAGTTGATTGAGTGACCTAAAGTTAAGATGGCCAAACCTCAAATGCCACAACTAGATATTCTTATGGTCGACAATTGTTTCCATGCATTGTACCTCAGTCAAACTGATCATGGTCTTAAATGTCCTATTCTTCGACAGAGGAGATTTTAAGACCAAAATATTATGGGTGTCGAACAGTTCAAACGTTCCATCTTTCATAACCACTAAGAAGACTTTTTCGACCAGTTGTCCAATACTTAGCAGGTTGCACTTCATTCTAGGTATATAGATGACATCTTTGATCATAGTTTTTGCTCCATTGCTCCTTTGAATAACAATGTTTCTAGTACCTTCTGCATGCAATGATCTATTATCAGTAACTTTGACTTTGATCTTCTTCGACTCGTTGAAATATGTTAACCACACTTTTTTACCATCATGTGATTCAAGCAGCCAGCGTCGAGGAACCAGATCTTAGAGTCGACATGATCATCTACAACCGAAACCATAATCACCATATCTTCATAATCATTTGAATCTTGGCGTGCAAGGTTCATTTCTTCGTCCTTAACTTTTATCGCTCCCTTATCATTCATGTACCAACAATTCTTGGCCAAGTCACCCCACTTTTTACAGTTATAGCACTACACACCTTATGTATGTAATATATATTGCTACTGTTAGACGCTGGCCTTAGGATCTAGAGGGGGGTGAATAGATCGTTCACAGTTTTACGGAGTTAAACGACTTTTCAGCGGAAGTGATTCTGAATCGACTCGCGTCTATTCCGAACCACTATCGAAACGATTGTATATGTGTTTAAAACCAGTCAAAAACTTGAGGTAAGTGATAAGAGTATACGTTGCAGAATCAAAGCGTTGCTCTTATTGAAAATTAGATTAACTTCTTGTATGATGGACAATGTTTGCAATGCAGTAAAAGTGATAGAAACAAATATACAAACACTTGGTGATAATGATCAAATTGACGGTGATTCAATATGTTATGGATTGTGATGTTTATATAAGTTCTTAATTCACAATCTTAACACTCGAATCGTTGATCAATTTGCTATTATAACCAAACATGAACAGAACGTAAATGAAAAAGTAAAAGCGACAAGAACACGATATTTGTTTAGGCAGTTCGTCGATCGTCCTCTCTACGACTACGTCTGCCCCCAATTCCAAACTGAAATTGGGAAATCTTTCATTAATGTTGAAAGTAGTATATACAAAGAAGATAACAAAGCGATAAACCATAAACCAATTATGTCGATCCTTTGAATCTTCTTCCCCCTTAATCTTGAGTCAGATCAAGGTTATCCAAGAGCGTCACGTGATCCCTTTTCTGCAGTGTCTTCAATTCCCTCGAACCCTTGTTCTTCAATCTTCACACTTAGATGATTCTTCTATGAACACTCTTGATAAAAACCCCCAAGAAATACCTATCTTGGATGGACAAAACCCGCAGATTTTATTCACCAAAAACCCCACAAATCTTCACCCACTAGGAATCTTCAATTCCGTTCCATGGACGTTATCGAACTCGATCACTAACCCTCAACGCAAGAATGATTATGTGTAATTGCGTTGGAGATGACGAAGAACGAAGATGAGAAGCCTTTGTGTATCTTTCAGTCGTTGGTGTTAATTGTAATAATTGAACCTTGGGTAATATATATGATAGCTTAACAGTTGGAGATGAGAGAAACAGAATTTTTTGCATTCTTGATCAGTTAGGTCGACCTCTTGTAGTGCTTAGGTCGACCTAGCAGAGCTTGCAGAATTTTGCTCCCAGTTAGGTCGACCTGTTAAAGGAGTAGGTCGACCAGAATCCTCTTCAGATGCATTCTGGGGACATTTTCTCAGATTAGGTCGACCTAGTTGTTGTGTAGGTCGACCTAGCAGACTGATATGTAAATTTCATCAATTTAGGTCGACCTAGATGATGTGTGAGTCGACCTAGCAGAAGTATATGGATTTTTCTCCATTTTAGGTCGACCAGGGTTGACAGTAGGTCGACCTAACTGCTGCTTTTCTGCATTCTTCTTGTTTTTCTTGTGTTGAGTCGACCTATATGCATAATAGATCAACCTGTTCTGTCATGAGTGATCAATGCTTGCTTTTCTTTGAGTTTTCTGCTCCCGCTTTGTTGTTTGAATGCTTATTGAGTTTGCCATGAATCAAAAACATCTTTGAGTAATCTTGTATTCACATTCTCCCCCTTTTTGATGATGGCAAACCAGTAGTCGAGGCTTTGGTAGTAAGTGACAAATACTCAACAAGCTCAGCATCTATCTCTCAACAAAGCTCCCCCGTACACTCAGCATCTATCTCTCAACATGGCTCCCCCGTACACTCAGCATCTATCTCCCCCGTACACTCAGCATCTATCTCCCCCTTTGACATCATCAAAAAGAGATACAACGAAAATAGAAGAGTAACGAGAGAAACATATATAAAATAATAAAACAGGAAACACTAGCATTCATAGTGTAATAGATAAAATGTATACAGTGAAACCATAAGATCTAAAAATGTTTAAAAGAACACTACAACATACATAATCATTAACAGAAGCAAGTAGAGGTGACATAATATCCAAAGAAAACTTGAATGTTACAATCAAGCACACATAATATTCAGACACATTTTAAAGAAAACTAAACTAAGTACTTAGAATATTCATGACAATGATGGGATGAGATGTAATGATATGATGGAATGAAAAGATATGCATCCTAACGCCTTCCCCGTCTTCCTCTTCCTCTTTGAAATGTTTGAGGACGGTCTTCTTCAACTTGTTCCAACAGATCAAGCATGGAGTGGTTTAGAGTATTGAAGCTTTGACTTATGTTGGCATGACGATGCAATGCTGTTTCCTCAAACTGATTCTGTCTTAGAGTCGAGTTGGAGGCAAAAGTCTCAAAATCGCTTTTGTGGTCTTGAACCAAGTTGTACAATGATTGATATTGTTGTTGTTGTTCTTCATAGCGATCTTGTTGGAGCTGTTGCATTTGTTGGAATTGAAGCTGTTGTGTGTTGAAGTGTTGTTGTTGTAGGAGCTGCATATTTTCTAACATGGAAATGATGTTGGTTTGATCTGGCGGAGGCGGAGCCGTGTATCCCCAAGGGATATCCTCTTGTTGTGAAGGAACATATCTCCAATTTGCATTCGTATCTTGTGCAACATCTTCCATGTGATGATCATCATCATTTGCATTGTCTTGATCAAGTCCTTCTTCTTCATTTCCTGCATTGTTTCCAAACTCCGTGGGATCATCATAGTTGTAGATAACCTTCCCTGTTCCCTTTTGAATGAGATAGTAGGTTTTCCTAACTGGATTCCAATGGTATCCCATAAGAGTCAAGGTGGTTTGTGAGAATTCTTGAGATTGATGTATGCGAGTGTAGTGTAAGTGATCAAGTCGCATGCCGAAGTGATTGACAATTGTTTGAATGATTGATCCATAACACAGGGCTGTAGTTTTCTGTTGGACCTCATGAAACTTAGCAGCTAGGAAGTGAGGCCAATGTATACGCGTTCTATTTTGCAGCAGATACATGAGCACCACTTCATTCCTTTCAATTCTTGAATACCCTCCTGCCCTTGGTCGAATGATTCTTGAGATTACCCAATTTAAGAGCCTAGGATCTCGCTTCAGATGACCGGCTGTTATTGTTTCATTAGGTCTGTCAAATACGGAAGGGTCTTTGAGGATAGACTTCATGTAGGCCTCATGGTCATAGTTACCCGGTACATCCCCGTCTACCATACAGAATTCATCACCTACAATTTTCAGACCAAAGATACTAATCCAAGCCCGTTTTTCAACAACATGCGACCTAGAGCCCATTTTGAAATGGAAATTACAACCATCCCCTTTTGTAAATCCTGCATAGAAAGCCCTAACGGTATTTTCATAGTACGGAGTATCACATTGCACTAAGGGATGAATATTTTGATGTTCAATCAAAGCAGCGACATCGGGGATATGCATATTTTCGACAAGATTTGGATCATAGGTATATTGCTTAACAATTTTTCTTTTCATCTGCCATTTCTCAAAATTTTCCCTACAATCAGGATGGACAAGAGCACTTACCGGTTGAGATGATGAACCAGAAGCAATTTCCTTTCCCTTTCTTGATTTTGGAGGCATGGTTGTTGATGATTTGTGTGAGAGGGATGATTTTTGACACTCTTTGAACTTTGAGGAATTAGGGTTGGCCGTACACAATGATGTAAGAATGAGTGGGAAAGAAAAGAGGAATGATTATGAATGAATGGGGATGGGTCGGGTCGACCAACAGACCCAAAATTGGAAATTTTTTAACCAGTAGGTCGACCTAAATGAAGGCCTGGTCGACCTAACAGAGAAGCCTTAAAAGGATTGCAGATTAGGTCGACCTAAAAAGAGGGTAGGTCGACGTAACTGGGCATTTTGGCTAAAGTGTAAAAAAAAAGCTTATGTAGGTCGACTCAGATGCATGTTAGGTCGACCTAAGTTGCTTCAAATGTTTGAAATGCCTTAGGAATGTTACTATATGATGCTTTTATGCTTAGTTACTTGCTTGTATGCCCAAAACATGATATGTTATGAATTGAAATGATAGACATATATATGTAATTGAGATATATAGATAAACATATATGAAGTCACTATAAGCATGTTAATTGATAGCATATTATAGTATCGATAAAAATTTTGGAAGTGAACAATAAACATGTTACTGCTTTCTCAATGTGTAGGTGTTTTGTCATCATTGTGTGGAGTCCTCTTGTTAGTGTGCCAAACTCCTATATTTGATGATGAATTGTCCTGATAGAATGTTTCATAACTTGATTGCTTGATTTTTGCGAAAAACTCATCTAGTATCGATTACTTGATGTTCTCCCGGATGCGGGACAAAGTCCCAAACAATATTCTGCTTAGAATAGGTTTAAAATTTCTTTGCAATGCAACTTGCCAATTGCACATCAAGTAATGCGTCCTTTGTGTTTTTCGGGTTAACTTGTATTTGTGATGTATCTTATACATCAGTAGTGGCCATGGTCACCTACATTTCCTTTGCCAAGAATAGTTCTTCATAGATGACATACCAAAAAAAATGATATGTCTCCCTTTATGTGTCTTGAGCATCAACTATCAAGGAACCACCACCTTTCGGCGATGTCAAGAAACTTTTCCTGCAAGATTAATTTAGAATAGAAGGTCCCCAATCTTCATTGGGTCCTAGGTGGTGAGTACAGAAGTTGTTGCACTTAGGCAACCATTGAAATACTCCTTTAGGAACTAAAATTCTCCTAAATTTGCATTTTTCAATGGTATGTCCCTTTTTGCAACAATAATGACAGGTAATATGATGAGAATATGGTGTTTTGCTAGTTGATACTTTTGGTACAAAAGTGTATTTGCTATATAAAGGAGTATACGATCTTTTGAACTTATTTGGATCAACGGCAAAAGTCACTTTTGGTTGCAGAGCCTTGTCTAACTTGGCTTTTAGATCTCTTACTTCTTTTTGCCAAATGTGACATGTCTCACAACCAAACCATGATGTAGGATCTATTTCAACTTTATCCTTTTGAATGTCTAGCATAGATTGTTTTAAAGCTTCCATATCCTTTTCGGTTTTCTCAACTTTTGATTCAAGATATGAAAATATTTTCTTATTTGAGGCCAAAAGTTTGAAAGCTTTAATTGCATCTCTATGTAATTCTTCAAAAGCAAGTTTTAGTTGAGAATGAGATACCTTATCTACGAGTTCAGGTTTAAGATGACTTACAGCTTTCTTTTTCTTGTGTTGATGAGCCATGAAACATAGGTTTGCTGATTCTTCTTCATCGCTTGATGAGCTTTCACTAGATGAATCACTTTCCCATGCTATGTAGGCTCTTTTAGATTTGTTATGACCTTTGCTTTGGTTCTTCTCTTTTTCCTTCTTAAGGTATGGACAATCCGGTTTGTAGTGACCGGCTTTCCCACAATTGAAGCAAAGACCTTTGACTTTTCCTTTGTTGTCGTCATCTTGTTTGAACTTGTTTGATTGCTTTCTATAGTTGATCAAGCCTTTGTCAGAATGTTTTGCTCCATTTTTCTTTAGATATTTGTTGTATCTTCGCACAAACAGTCCCATTTCCTCATCATCAGAGTCTTCGTCATCACTTGTATCACTATCCTTTGGCTCTTGTCTTGAGGTCTTGGAGCTTGAAGCTTTTAGAGCTATTGACTTCTTCTCTACCTCTTTCTCCATGTTCTTTTCTTTCTTTGCCCTTTTCTCATGCATGTCAAGGCATTTAAGGTGTTGTTCATGTTCCTCTAGTTTACCAAAGAGAGTGGTAATGTCTAAGGTGTTTAGATCATTTGCTTCCTTTATTGCTGTAACCTTGGGTTGCCATTCCCTGTTCAAGCATCTTAAGATTTTGTTAGTAGCAACTGCATTGGAAATAGGTCTATCAAGAGAATTTAACCGATTTTTCAGGTGAACGAATCTCTTCTGCATGTTTTCGATGGATTCACCATCTTCCATGTGGAAGAGTTCGAACTCTTGAGTTAACGTATTGATCCTAGCTAGTTTGACATCATCCGTTCCCTCGTGGGCAACTTGCAATGTGTCCCACATAGCTTTAGCTGATCTACAATGGGAAACGCGATAGTATTCATCAACTCCTAGAGCTGAGATTAGAATGTTTCTCGCTTTCCAATCGTATGCATATCTCTTTTCATCTTCAGCATCCCAAGTATTTTCTGGTTTTGGAACAACTGCACCAGCTGCATTTGTCATGGTGATCTGAAAGGGACCATTGACAATAGCTGTCCAGATGTTCCTATCAATTGCATTGATGTGGACACACATACAATCCTTCCAATAGCCATAGTTTTCACCGTTGAAAACTGGAGCTCTATTGTGAGCCCCTTTAGGTCCGGAAGCCATCTTTCCAATAAGTGTTTCACGTAGCACGGAATAAACCAGAGCTCTTGATGCCACTTGTTAGACGCTGACCTTAGGATCTAGTGGGGGGGTGAATAGATCGTTCACAGTTTTACGGAGTTAAACGACTTTTCAGCGGAAGTGATTCTGAATCGACTCGCGTCTATTCCGAACCACTATCGAAACGATTGTATATGTGTTTAAAACCAGTCAAAAACTTGAGGTAAGTGATAAGAGTATACGTTGCAGAATCAAAGTGTTGCTCTTATTGAAAATTAGATTAACTTCTTGTATGATGGACAATGTTTGCAATGCAGTAAAAGTGATAGAAACAAATATACAAACACTTGGTGATAATGATCAAATTGACGGTGATTCAATATGTGATGGATTGTGATGTTTATATAAGTTCTTAATTCACAATCTTAACACTCGAATCGTTGATCAATTTGCTATTATAACCAAACATGAACAGAACGTAAATGAAAAAGTAAAAGCGACAAGAACACGATATTTGTTTAGGCAGTTCGTCGATCGTCCTCGCTACGACTACGTCTGCCCCCAATTCCAAACTGAAATTGGGAAATCTTTCATTAATGTTGAAAGTAGTATATACAAAGAAGATAACAAAGCGATAAACCATAAACCAATTATGTCGATCCTTTGAATCTTCTTCCCCCTTAATCTTGAGTCAAATCAAGGTTATCCAAGAGCGTCACGTGATCCCTTTTCTGAAGTGTCTTCAATTCCCTCGAACCCTTGTTCTTCAATCTTCACACTCAGATGATTCTTCTATGAACACTCTTGATAAAAACCCCCAAGAAATACCTATCTTGGATGGACAAAACCCGCAGATTTTATTCACCAAAAACCCCACAAATCTTCACCCACTAGGAATCTTCAATTCCGTTCCATGGACGTTATCGAACTCGATCACTAACCCTCAACGCAAGAATGATTATGTGTAATTGCGTTGGAGATGACGAAGAACGAAGATGAGAAGCCTTTGTGTATCTTTCAGTCGTTGGTGTTAATTGTAATAATTGAACCTTGGATAATATATATGATAGCTTAACAGTTGGAGATGAGAGAAACAGAATTTTTTGCATTCTTGATCAGTTAGGTCGACCTCTTGTAGTGCTTAGGTCGACCTAGCAGAGCTTGCAGAATTTTGCTCCCAGTTAGGTCGACCTGTTAAAGGAGTAGGTCGACCAGAATCCTCTTCAGATGCATTCTGGGGACATTTTCTCAGATTAGGTCGACCTAGTTGTTGTGTAGGTCGACCTAGCAGACTGATATGTAAATTTCATCAATTTAGGTCGACCTAGATGATGTGTGAGTCGACCTAGCAGAAGTATATGGATTTTTCTCCATTTTAGGTCGACCAGGGTTGACAGTAGGTCGACCTAACTGCTGCTTTTCTGCATTCTTCTTGTTTTGCTTGTGTTGAGTCGACCTATATGCATAATATATCAACCTGTTCTGTCATGAGTGATCAATGCTTGCTTTTCTTTGAGTTTTCTGCTCCCGCTTTGTTGTTTGAATGCTTATTGAATTTGCCATGAATCAAAAACATCTTTGAGTAATCTTGTATTCACAGCTACAACAGACACATGGACATTATGACGAGAATTCCATGCATAACGATATTCTGAAATCCAGTATCAGACAATAAGATCAGCTTAGACACGAAAAAATAACTATTTTATATAGTAAAATGCTCTTCAATAACATTCAATTTGGTTGCAATTATGACCCAACATATAAGTTTTACCTTCCCTTCCTCTCCTGCAGACTTTGCATCTGCTTCTTGTAATGATTTTCTATGTAATGCTTTGCGACTTCAACTCTCTGTTAGAATAACCATCACAAATTGAAGTAAATGATACAAACCATATATACAGTGGCGGAGCCAGGAATTTTAGGGAGACTGGTAAAAAAATTTATATCATTGGTTATTCATCTGTTTAATTTTCACACCCTATTTTTTCTAATTTTGCCTCTAATTTTACCCCTGATTTTGTCTAAAAATCGACTATTAAGTTTGGGGAGTAAAAAAAAATAGGGGTTAAACCCGGGCGTGTGCCCGGGCTCGCTGGGCCTTGGAACCGCTCCAGCATACATGTATTATGTATAGCTACTTTTCCTCACACAACCAAGTCTGTTATAGCACCCATGTACAATCTCATTCATGTTTCACTCAACCAAGTTTGTTATAGCACCCATGTACCATCTCATTCATGTTTCACATTAACAATGTCTTCCATTATCAATGCATTAAATTTCCTTCAAAGGTGGATATATAGAAGTTTACATGCGCTTCTAGATCCAAAAGGAATTGTATGTCTCTCTACAGTCCATACTATATGCATTCTTTTTTCAACTGCAATCTACATCAATGAAATGTAGGGTTTGCTAAAATTGTTGAACTTTATGACACCCAAAAATAGTCATTAAAAGAGTTGAGTGACATAGCAGTCAAGATCATGAAGCAAAGAAAATGAGCCATGCATGCTTCATTAAGTGACTTTGAATCATTAAGTGATCAGTTTGAATTTGTGGAGAACCTCTTCAGTTGAAACTTTATTGTCATGAGATTCATTCATTTTAGGTTGTAGTTTGTTACACATGCTTGGTTTTAGCTAATGACTATGTCATGCTAAGTTTCTAAGTTAGATAAGTGTTTAGTTATATTTAATCATACAAAAATGAGCCATGCAAGCTTATGTTTGAAGCGGAGCTTGTTGAAATGTTGTCCAAAGACAGGCAAAAAGAGGGTTGTAGTGGAAAAACTAGAGCTTCGAGAAAATGTTGTAACAGTGAAAGAGTTCCACGTCGTTTTATTTATAAAAAAAAAAATTAGTGTTTATAAAGCATTGTTCATGTATTGTCTATTGAAATAAAAAACATGCTGCAAGAATATGGGCCAAAAAGCCCAAAATGTTTCTTTTTAAAATTCTGACTAATTAATTTTTTAAAATTAAATTAAAATTGTTAATTAATTTATTCTGTAAAAAAATTGGCTTAAATGAAGTTTCCCCACACCCACCCACCCACCCAACCACCACCACCTCCACCACCACACACACATACACCTCCTTCCCCTTTATAAAATATTTGTAATGTTTTAGTCTCCCTTTTAAAAATATTCAATCTTTTAATCTCTCAGTTAAATATTTATTTAATTTTCTTTGTTCCCCTCAGTTTTTGGAGATGTGGCACATGAAAAAGTTAAGTTGAGGTGACTCAGAAAATATTGTGCCACAACATTAAAAAGATTTTTTAGATTTTAAAATATATTTTTTTAATTTCAGAAATTTAGTTATTATTACTTTTAATAAAAAAACAATTTTATTAATAATATTTAAATCAATATTGATAGTAAAATTATTTTTTTACTTAAAATAGTATTAACTAAATTTCTAAAATTAAAAAATGTTTTTTAAAATCTAAAAAATCTTTTTAATATGTGGCACAACACTTTGTGAACCACCTCAGCCTTCTCATGTGCTACACCTTTAAAAGTTGAGGGGATCAAAAAAAAAAACCCTGAAAGTGTTTAACTAAAGGATCAAAAGGCCGAGTTTTGAGTTTTTTTAAAGGGGACTAAAATATTAAAAGAGACCAAAACTACATTAAAGTAAAAAAAAAAAATTAAACTTTAATTTATTCTAAAAAGAATTTGATAAATTAATATTTGTAAAAATTTAAATTTTATTTGGATTTTTTATAAATAAAATCATTTATAATATTATTAAAATATTAATTAATAGTTTTTTATCTTAGTCATCATTCTCACGTCATTTAAAATAAATTGTATATTCAATCATCACTGTCACGTAAGCAAAATTGGATGGAGACCAACCAAATTCTAAGTCATGTAAAGTTCAAAGACCAAAACACTAATTTTTAAAAGGGGGAACTAAAAGTTTAAAACATCGAAGTAAGGGGACCAAGAGTGCATTTAAGACTAATTTTTATTAACTTGGAGAAGGTGTATGATAGAGTATCTAGAGATATTTCATGGAAAGCCCTAAATAATAAAAAGGGTTGTGATTGCATATATTCAAGTTATCCAAAATATGTATGAAGGGGTGTTGACTAGTATGCGAATATAGGTGGATAGGTGGAAAATGCTCCCATTAAAATATATTTTCATCAAGGCTCAACCATAAGTCCCAACTTTTTTACTTTAATTTTGAGTGTAATCACAAAGCACATCTATTATCGAGTTGCAGACATTTATCAGATGATATAGTCCTACTTAGAGAGTCGTAGGAGGATTTAAATGAGAGGTTGAATACTTTGAGACGATCTTTAGAAACGTGTGGCTTTCGCTTAAGTAGAAGTAACACAAAGTATATAGAATGTAAGTTCAACAAAAGGAGAAGTGTTAACCTATAGGTGAAAGTTGGAGACCATATCATCCCACAAGTTACGTGGTTTAAATATTTTTTTATCTATAATACAAAATGATTTAGTAATAGGAAGTGAAGTAAACCATCAAATTCAAGTTGGATGGATAAAATTGAGGAGTGCTCTGTTGTAAGATATGAGAATGTCGTGTTGAATGTACCGTAAGACTATACAGAATAATATTAAAAATAAAATATTAGAGATTGTTGGATTAACACCTATGGATGATAATATTGGAGAAATTCCTATGGATTAACCACCATGCTATATCTAATACCTATCAACTTAACAGCATTAAAAGCACACATATGGATTATTACATTCATCTAATTTGTTATTGAATCTTTTGTCAAAAAAAAAAAAATTTGTTATTGAATCTCATCTCAAAACTTGATTACTCCTTAACCTAATAAAATAACCAAAATTAGTTGGAATTGCGTAGGTCCCTCTCCTCAAACATAAACATTCGTGAAAGCAAAACAAGCTCCCTATGGGCCCCAAATGGTAGACCCTTCCCCCGCCAAAACCAGACACACGCACTCTCACTCACAGACTGTAACGTAACAAACACAGAATCCATCATTCTTTTTCTCTCTTCCTTTTTGCTTATTCCACAATTACACCTATTTTTTTATACAACAATACCAATAACAAAGTAGCCTTCATCATCATCATCAACATTAACGTGCAAAGAATCATTCACTACCTTAAACAGTGTTCCACCATTGATTTCCACTACTCTTTACTTTGCTTACAACCTTAACTTTCTTTGTTCCTTAACTTCACCTTTCTGATCTTCCTCGGGATCTTCGAAATCTGTCTCTCTCATTTTCCACCTAAATATATCATACTCCTTTTTGGTGAGTTTTTTTCTTGGTTAATTCTTTAGAATAGTTTGGATTCTGCATTTTTGCAGTGCTTTCTTTTCTGGGTGTTTTGTGTTTTCTAAGAAAAACTGAATCTTGACTTGAAAGTAAAGTTTTTTATTTTTATCATTGCTTTTGAGTATGTTCTTGTTGTTCTTCAATTTTGTATTGTTTAATTTGATTTGGTTAATGTGTATTCTATGTGATGCTATAGATGAATTGAGTTATGTTAATCCATTGTTTTACATATTAATCATCTGTGGTTATTTTGTGGTTTGTATTTTGATTGGAGGCATGCTGTTCTTTCTTCTGTCTTAAAATTCTGCAGAAAGTGAGTAAAATTTGGTAAAAAATTGTTCTAGACAGGATTCGAAATCGAATTCTCTCAAACAATGCGTATTTAAGTGTAGTTTATTAACCACATATGTTAAATTATTTGGTTAGAATCTCAGTAGCACCGACTCCTCTGAAAAAATGTGTCTATGTTAGTGTCAAACACCGATATGACACCGACACTTTTGATTATATTCGATTTATTTATTTTTTAAAATTATTACCAGTGTTGTGTTAATATGTCAGTATCAGTGTTGTGTCATGTATTGGTGTCTGTGTCATATGTCTACTTCATAGTTAGTGATACAAGTTATTTTGCTTATGCATATTTGCATCATCTTTTGGGATACATTTCTTTACAACATGGTTAACTGATTTAAATCTCAATATTTCCAGATAGAAAATTGGCAGATCAAAGAAGAAACTCCTATAGAGTATGAGATTATGGAAAGAAAAATCTGAATGTATATGAGCTGTTGAAGAAACTTTCTGATAAGATGTGGTCTGATTTCGACATAAGACCTGAGAAAGATAAAGGAAAAAAGAAAATCAGCTCGAAGTCTGGTATGGAATTTAGAAATCGAGACAAGTCGAAAAGAAAATCTGTTATTGATCATAGTCAGCAACCACAACTTGAAACATTAGGAGAGATTCTGAAACGCGGGAGCATAAACGAATGTTCAACGCAACATGAAGAGCTTGTCAAACACATGTCTAACTTGCCAGGGTATCTGAAAAGTTCTGATAGAGGAAAAAATATTCAAGAGAAGGCTTTGAATTTCGGTGTTCTTGATTGGTCGCGACTTGAAAAATGGAAGAACAAACAAGCATTCAATGGAAACGAAGAATCCTCGTCTTCGAGGGCTGCAACCACGTCATCTTCAACTGCTAGAAGACATAAAAAGTTTGATGATAAAAAAGGGTTATGCTCTTCGCGGGATATTAGACAATATCGAAATTCTGGTAAAAAGATCATTGGAGGAGAGCGTAGGATGAGATCGAGGGAATTTGAGTCCATAGGCGAAATTCAGTTAGATAAATCACTTCGAAAGGGGAAAATGAGTGATTATGAGGTTGAAGCTATAAGCATGCAGGGTTTCCAAAAGAAAAAAGAGACACGTTTTAATTCTGGTTTCGATAATCGCTTTCCATCGTTGGAAGGTAAAGATAAATCTGTCACATTAGGCTCTGAGAAGAAAATGAGTTCCAGAAGAAGTGAAGCCAAGATAAAGATGAATCAGTGGCCGGACTCAGATATTGAATTTGATCAAAATCATTGTCATATCATGCCAAGAGACATTGTTTTGCTTCGTCCGCGAAAGTTTCTGCAGTCGAATTTCGAAGACTACTTTCCACATTCTCAATCAATAGCTTCATCTGATGAAAACTTTTCAGAATCAAGCTTGAGTAGCTCGTCTTATATTTCCCTTCCCGAAGAGGCTTACACCGAAAATATTCTCCCTTCAGTGGCTAGCCTTGCTTCGGAAACAACGCGGGACAATTTCGATACTGATCTAGATGTTGATTTTTCTTCCGTTCGATCGGAGAAACCAGGTTGCTCAAAAAACATGTCTAGTTTCATATCTAATAAAGATACTTGCATTGAAAAAGAAATGTTAGACATGAAGCAAAGAAATCAGTATTCTTTCGGTAATATGAAAGAATTAACAGAGAATAACAGGAATAACTTGTCCCAAGATCAGCTTAGCTTCGGCTTGAACCGATTAGGAAGAAGTTTAAGTTTCAAGGAGGGACCTACCCTTCCGAAACAAAGCGCCAAGAAAGTTAGCGCAAAATCTGGTCCGTTGATATTTGAAAATTCCAATTTGAATAAATCTAGCAAAGATCATAAAGCGAGTGATCATAAGAGAACGAGATCAAGCACTTTCATGAGGTTGTTAGACCCTTTATGGAAACATAAAGCATCAAACACACAGCAGCATTCATCTGAAATCAGTTTGACACCGAAAGGAAGCCCGAATTCAATGAGCTTTAGGACAAACAGTTTACACGATGAAAATCACAAGGAATCGTCGATTAAAGCTATTTTGCAGCTAACAATAAAAAATGGACTACCTTTGTTTCATTTTGTGATCAACAGTGAAAGAAAGGTTCTTGCAGCTACCATGAATAGTTTAGCTTCGTCGGAGAAGGATGACGGAAGCTGCTATTTCACATTCTACCTTCTTAACGAAATCAAGAAAAAGAGCGGTCGATGGACGAGTCACTGGAGCAAAGAAAAGAATTCTGGCGGATATGCTTATAACATTGCTGGCCATATGAAAATTTCTAACTCTAGAGTCACCGAGCCAAAGGACGAGAACTTCAAGGGACAATGTATGGTGAAAGATTACGTCCTATTCGGTGTTGGAAATGACCAGCCGGATAAAGGACCGAAAGATTTCGTCAAGAGAAAGGAACTTGCTGCTGCTGTTATTGAGATCCCTTGTGAAAATGTTAACTTGCTGAAGAAGGAATGTTTAAAGTGCCTCCTTGCAGATAAAAGATGTTTTTGCATCTCACAAGAAAACGATATTTCGGGTAGTAATATTACGGTTATACTTCCTGGTGGCTTACACGCTTCGCCGAAAAAAGGAGAGCCTTCTCCGTTGATTCATCGATGGAAATTAGGCGGATTATGCGACTGTGGTGGTTGGGATGTTGGTTGCAAACTTCTTGTTCTCTCTAACCAGAACCCGAGTTCAAAACCTCATCTCGAGAGATTTCAACTTTTTGTTCAGGTATACCGTTTTCAAACATTTTCTCAAACAATCTCACGAATGATTATACAATTAGTTAAGCTCTAATAAATCAATTCAAATAGTATATACAACAATTGTATATATTGTTGATATAGCCGATTAAACAACTTTAACATCATCCATGTCATGAATTTCAGGAAGGAACTGAGGAAGACACGCCGTTATTCATTATGGAGCCATTGAAAGACGGATTCTACTCGGTAGAATTCAGTTCGACAATCCCTCATTTACAAGCTTTCTTTATTTCTGTTTCTGTCTTAAGCAGCAAGAAACTACCAAGTTCCATGGAAATTCCGAGTAAGGAACTAAATTCGAAGGAGGAAGCGAGTAAATATTATAATTCAGGTCCACCACTCTCTCCTGTTGACAGAGTTTAAAGTGAATGTTTTTCTACCATCATAGCTGAGGCCAGAAAGTGAATGCACTGTGAAATATTCTCCAATTGCTTCCTTTTTTTCTTTATAGTTATTCTCTAGTCCTTGTTACATTGTATTATTATTGTATAATTAACTGTACAAAGGAACCACATGTACTGCACTGCACCAATACTATCATTTTACAAGATACAAAATGTGAATAAAACTAGTACTGTTATCTACTGCACAATTTGGTCTATGTGAAACTGAACAATTGAAACCATATCATATATGTCATATGATGTATATGATATACTAACACAGATATTGAATCTTGATACATCACTGATACTAATACTTCGACATAAGTGTAATTTTAAAAACGAAGTTATTGAATATAATTTTATGTATTGATGTCGTGTCATCAACATCAGTGTAATTTTAAAAATTTAAGTTATTGAATAAAATTTCATGTGTTGATGTTGTGTTAGTGTCCGGTGACATGGAATAAATAATTGATCAAAGTATTTGAAGTCACTTTAGAAAGTACTTCACTTATTGTATTTAATGGATATTCTTGATGATAGGGAATATATCATCAAGAAATGAAAAAATTTGGATGCTCATGCTCATACCTTTTTCTTTCCAGCTTTTGTGATGCAATAGTATCAACCATTAATTCATATTTTTCTCTATTGTGTACTCTTTCTTTTCCAGCTGTGTGACAATCAATGTACTCTTTCTTTTGGCTAGAAATCACCCCTCCCTCAACACCGTTTTCTTTCTCTTTTTATTTAAATAAGTGGTTATCCATATAAATTTGCTTCTTCTTTTGTGTGTTTTTAAGTTTTCATCGTCTTGTGCGGTGTTTGTTGGTTTTCCCGTCTTAGTACGGTGTTTGTTGGTTTTCCCGTCTTAGTACGGTGTTTGTTGGTTCAGATTGACACATTTACTTCAAATCATTGCAGATTTGAGGAAGACTTGGGCGTCAATGTTGCAGATCCAGAAGTATGAATATTCTGGTGACTTTTATTTTGTCATATTTGTAGGCACTTTCAGTTTGCCGTTGTATGCTATTAACCTAGGTGTTGCAAGATTGTTTGCAGATTCACCTTTTTCCGTTTTTAGCGATCTTGAATTTGTAATGATCGATGTATTTTTCAATTTGAATGAATGAATATCTTTTTAGTCAAAAAAGAAAATAAGAGAGGGTTGAACTAAAAGAGCATGAGAAATGAGAGGGGTCTAAATCCCTGTTTTATTCATGAAAATTCATATATGTTATTTTATTTAGAGCATACAAAATCAATGAATATAAGGGTTTGTCTAGAGTTGATTTTATATGGGTTTTAAAAGATAAGATTTTGGAGTGTTGTGTCTATATTTTAAAATGTATTTGATATTTTTAAAAAGTTTAAAAAACAATATGATTTTATATATGGGTCATGCTAACAAGTGCCCCAGGGGTACTCTTTAAGCATTTTATATAAAGAAAAAATTCCTTAAATAAATGATTTATTTCAATATCCAATACATTGAATACATTCTAATTCAATAAAACAAATTTTGTTATTCTTTAAAAAAGTCTATTATTTCCATTTCTGAAACATTAAATATAAGTATTGCTTACCTTTTTAAACTCTTAACAAGTGTCCCCAGGACACTCGTTAGCATTTCCCTTTATATATTAATGTAGTATATTGTTTTTTAAATTTTTTAAAAATATCAAACACATTTCAAAATATAGACACAACCCTATAATGTGTTTTCCTCCAAAATTATTTAAAAAGTAACTCCCAGACAAACCCTAAAGAGACATATATAAACAGATAAATTGAAACTTTCATCCTACCAAATTTAAATTTCAGTTAAACCTGGATGCTGGAGTTCTTTGTTCAATACATTTTTCATGATGATTATGGTTGTAAAATAAGATTTTGATATATTAAACGGTGTAATTATACTATTAAAAAATAAACCTACTTAAATAGAAAGAAAAAAACATATTTAATAGATTTTATTTAATAAGCCTCAAATTAATATTACAAATTTCTATTTATAGTAGAATATTTATAACACCTTTATTAAGCTAATAAATCAATATCAATCATTTTTAAATTTGTAACTAAGTTGATTGAATGGTTTTATTGGTAACCTCTTTGATAAAACATTTGTGAGCTCATACTTAGAAGGAATGTATATTATAGTTTATCCATCTTTTCTTTGATGAAATGACGATCAATCTCAATGTGTTTTGTATTGTAATGTTGAACATGATTATGTGCAGTACTAATGACCAATTTTTTTATCGCAAAAGAACTTCATAGGAAATTCCCAGTGTGTCTTTAAATATTCTAACATTTGTTTCATCCACTCATAAATTCCATGTGCGATAGCTTTAAATCGCTTCATCAACTACATTTTGTTTCTTACTTTTTCATATGCAACTAGGTTTTCACACAAGGATGTGCAATAGCCTAAAGTAGAAATTATATCACTCATTGAACTTGCATAATCAACATCAGTGTAAGCTTTTACAATTAGACTTTCACTTTTTTTAAACAAAAACCCTCTTCCTAAAGTGGCTTTGAGGTATTCTAAGAACACATTCCACAACTTGGAAGTGTTTCTCCTTTAAATCATGCATAAATTGGATGGTCACACTAACTACATATGCCAAATTTGACCTAGTATAGTAAATCAATTTTGTCACTAATCTTTGCTAATGACCTTTTCAACTTTAAAACTTTCCTCCTCGAGGATTATGCTATAATTTCGCTCAATGAAAACAATTATTAATTTGCATTAAAATTTCCCCGATTCTTGCAAAAGACCACACACATATTTCCTATGAGAGATAAAGATATCTTGTTTTGAGTAAGATAACTCAATTCCCACTAAATATTTGAGTTGTCCAAGATCTTTCATATTAAAATTGATTGATAGCTTTTCTTTGAGTAGTTGTCTCTCAATCAAATCATCACGCGTAACAATAATATTATCAACATAAACAACAAGTATAGTTAGTTTTCTTCCATGTGAATGTTTGACAAACAAAGTGTGGTATCCTTGACTTTGTTTATATATCTTAAACACACCATGGCCTTTGTGAATCTTTCAAATGAAGCCCGAGAAGATTACTTTAATACATATAAGGAATTATTTAATCAACACACGTTGGTTCCACCCGTAAGACCAAAGTGAGGTGGAATCTTCATATACACCTCCTCCTCCTCTAATTCTCTGTGTAAGAAATCAATTTTTTAAATCAAATTTATGTATTTCCCAACCAGAGTGAGCATAAAGAGATAATAATAATCAAACAATATTCATCATTTCTATTTGAGAAAATGTCTCCTCATAGTAAATGCCATATGTTTGAGTATATCATTTTCCACTAGTCTGATCTTGTAATGATCAAGGGTGTCATCTGAATTTTGTTTCATAGTTTTAATCCACCTACATCCAACTAACTTCTTACCTCTTTGTCTCTCAGCAATATCCCAAGTCTCATTTTTTCAAGTGCTTTTATTTCCTCACACATAGCTTGAACTCAATCTTTATTTTTCAATACCACTTACTTAGAAGAAAAAAATTTAGAAATGGAATAGCTATATGTATATGGAAATGATATTTTATTCCTTCTCGAAGAAATAGGTAAATCATCTAGGTCAGTATCATAAGTATGAGAAATTTGATAATCACCAAAAGAAGAATATTTTCAAGTATGTACCTTTGGTTTAGACAATTGAATTTTTATCTAGAATGGATCATATCTTTTTCTTCACTCATACACTAGAGTTGGTGATGAAGGCACTAATTCTTGCAAATCATAAGACATTAGAGGAACATAAACAAGTGTACATCAGGATTCAAGCTCGACCATTAGAGTGGGAACATGTATATGAATTTTAGGGAGGATAGGATCAAGGGTAAGAAACTTGGACTCATACTCTAAGTCATTTATGTCCCCCCTAAGATTGAGGGTGGGTGAAGTATGATACTTTTCATGAAAGGTAACATCTTTGGAGACAAAAACTTTTCGACTATGGGGAGGGTGACATTTGTACTCTCTCTTTTAATAGGCACGTAACCCAAAAATAAACATTTGATAGAACAATGATCCAACTTGCTGCGATATTGTTTATGAAACAAAATCAAAACATCCAAATGCATGAGATTCAAGGTTCTGTAATATTGGAACAAAGTTAAAATGTGAAATCATAAATTGACATTAAGGGTCTGTTTGGTAAAAATAGCGGTTGACTGAGAAGATAGCTGATAGCTTATAGCTTATGACTGATGGCTGATGACTGATGACTTATAGCTTATAGCGGATGGCTGAGACTGATAGCTTATAAGCTCATTGAAGTGTTTGGTAAAATTAGCGGTTCAATTAACTTATAAATGTAAAATGACATAAAAGATATTTAATATATAATTATTTTATTTTAAATTAAAATAAATTATAAGGGTTAAAAATGGATTTTAATTGAAATAATAAGGATAAAAAAGGAAGAAAAAGTAATAAGCTATAAGACATAAGCTAAAATGCTATTTGAAATAGCGTCTGGAAAATAAGCTATAAGCTAGTAAAATAAGCTATAAGCTCGTGATGAAAAGACCGTTACCCAACGGGTCTAAATTATCATATGAGCTTATAAGACATAAGACATAAGCTATAAGCTCGAAAATATGTCTTACCAAACAGAGCCTAAATAAAATTAACTAAGACTCAAGATTGGGCCCAATTGATCAGATATGAAGTAGTAAGATCTGTGTTTTCATAATAAGAGTTAGGAATATATATTTGAAATAAGAGAGATCGATAATCTTCAAATAAATGACTATTTTTTCTTTATGCAACATCACTTTGTTGAAGGGTGTCAACACATGTATATTCATGAATAATACCATGTTTACTAGTTGTGGTACTTTGTGATTTATTATTCATAAAAAAGATCCAAGTTACTCGAGTACAATTATCAAGAAACAAGATAATCCATGTTCCACCAACAATATTAGAGGTAGAGGAAGGCTCTTCAAACATAAAAATGTATAACATCAAATGTTTTAACATTTTTATTAAAAGTAGAAGAAAATGAGACACGGTTATTTTTTGCTAACGGACAAACATCACACTTAAAAGACTCAACAGAATGTTGTAAGAAAAAAGGCTGAAACATAAACTTTATTATATTAAATGGAGGATATACAAGACATTTGTGTTAAATCTAAAGCTGTAAGGAAGAAGAAAAGAACTCTGACTGGAGACCGGAGGATAATACCTTTGGATTATATACCTTCTTAGAGAAGTAGCATAAAACTTCCTTTTATTTAGAAATTTCAATTATCTTCCACGCGGTAAGGTCTAGAAAAACCCAATAAGAAGTAAAAAATGTTACTCTATAATTCGGATCACATGTAAACTTATGGATGGAAACTAAATTGTTGGAAAATGTAGATACATGAAATACTAATTTTAGCATAAATGAAGATTTTAAATCAATACTTCCACTCCCAACAACAAAAGCATGATATCCCTCAACAAAATTAATATAAGTAATGCTCGAGTGTGAAGTATATAAGGATAGTAACGTGGAATCAAATGTCATAAGATTAGCTGCACTGGAGTCAAGAATCTAAGAAGTCATAAAAATATTACGACAAGCACTAAAACATCGATAGTGAAAACTCTTATTAGTAACTATTGAAGGTGTGCCATAATATATAGTTTCTTTCATTTACAAGACAACACGTGTTGAACAAATAATCAAATAAAAATTATTTATAACAAAAAAAAATACCTAAAAAATGAAGTATGTTAAAATTAAATTTTCATCACACAAACGGAACGAGGAGGACAAGAAGATCAAACTGACGACTGGATCTTTAAAAATAGAGGTTACTACGGGGGAGCTTGGTATGTTCTTGTGTGGAAATGGTCTCAAAGTGGGTCAAAGGAGAATGGTTAGTGATAAAAGTTACACGACAGCTATAAACATTACAAAGAATGCCAAATAGTGATGATTCGAGAAAGGTCATTGGAAAAATATAGTGTGTATTTGGATTTTAATTTTAATTTTATGTTATCATTAACTTTTCTTAACCCAATCATTGAGTAGATTTTATGTTGTTATTTTGTAATCAAGTAATGAGACCACTTTATTAGCTTTTCGTAGTGTTTTTTAAGTGTGGGTGTAGTAAAGAGAGAGTGTAAAAAAATTTAAATTAGTGAAATCAACTCTGGCTTTATTTTTCAAGGTTCTATAACAGGGCTCTCGCTAAGTGGGCTTCTATCCGACTAAAAGATTTAGTGTGCTTCTGCATTATAATGTTGCATAAAAATTGCTAAGCGAGAATCAACCCATACCAAAGTGCGCTTAGAGAGAAACTCTTGACTTTTTCCAACACCGAGTTTTCAACACTGTAACTTGACTAGTTCTAAAGAAAATCTATCCTAGAAATAATAAAAAATTTCAAAAGTGGGTTGGGCTGGCTCCCAACAAGTGCTTTATTTAACTTCATTAGCTTGACACCCTTAATGTTAGGTTATACCAATCCTATGAAAACACGCCTCATGATCTTTAATCCTTACCTTCACTTGACCTTTATCAATGTCCATGGGCATCCTTGTGGTCTTCATGAAGGAATGGTCTTCCTAAAATAAGAGATATCTTCGGAGCTTGCTCAACTTCCAAAGCCATGAAATCTATAGGAAATTAAAATTTGTTAATTTTAATCATAAGATCTTTAATTATTCCCATTGGCTTTCTCGATGTTTTATCAGCCATTTGTAATGTTACCATGGTTGGTTCTATCTGGAGGTCACTTATATTTTGAACTACCGTCAATGGTAACAAGTTTACACTAGCACCCAACTATATGAGTGCATTTCCAACTTTTATATCACCTGTAGAAATAGGTAGTACAACTACACCTGGATTTACTTCCTTTTGTGGTAGAGTTTGTTGGATAACCTCAAAGGTTTATGTCTTCTTCATTTCCTCTTATGTCTATTCTGGTTATTCTGTTTCTTGACCTTTGGCATCAACAACTTCTTCATCTTTGTCAACAGCAAATGAATGATAATTCTATTTTAGGTTTGTCTGCATGTTGATATTGAAAGCATCTTTCTATTGATCAGTTAATTGCTTTGGCAGTTGACTAATTTGCGTCTCAATTTTTTTTACTGAAGCATCTATATTCTTTTGGTTGGAAATCAACATCTACATGAACTAGTTAAATATATGCTTTGTCTTTGTTTTTGTTTCTTGTGGAGGTTCTTGAGTGTAGTGCGGTTATAGTTGCTTGTTTGAAGGATCTGCTTTTGATCTGCATCCTTGATTGTAATAGTTGTTCCTTTAGAAGTTATAATTTTGATATTGCTCAGGTCTTTGTTGATCACCAATATAGTTGATTTCATCAGCTGGAGTGGAAAATCCAATAGGGTTGATCGCTGCTACATAGCTCACAAAATGCAGTATACCTGTGTTTTGGTGTTTCATGCATTTCCTTCAATTGTTATGATAGCTTTGATAGTTTTTTCATCAACTCGTCTATTGTTTAAGTTAAAAAATTGGTTTTTTCTAGCATTACATCATTTATGTTCAATTATATGATGCCATTCTTTCTTTAGGAAGAGTTTCTATTATACTACCTTTATGATCAATGAGTTTCGTTCTTTCAATTATTGCAATTGTGTATCATGTGCTTTTTGACATTAAAAAAACCCCCAACAATAGCATCTAGAAACATTTTGGCTGTTGTTGTAATCCATTTATGAAGGTGTGTATCTGCATGAGATCATCAAAAGTGTTGTTTGGGCATCTCCTCGCCATGGATTTGTACCTCTCCCACGCTTTACATATAGTTTTAGTTGCATCTTGGGATCATACACTGAGTTGTTTTATCTTCCATGAACTTGCTATGAGGAAAGAACCTATCAAGGAACTTCTCATCCAATGTATTCCAGTTGGTCATCACTTGTGTTAGTTGATCAATGTATCATTCCTTTGTTTTTCCAATTATGAATGTGGAAACAGCCTCATGAATACAACCTCATCTTTAGCTTTTGAGCTCCAAGTATACTGTATAGCTCGTAGAATTTTGTGATATGTGTTTATGGATCTTCATGATCTAATACTGCAAAAAGGTTAGCATAAAGAATTTGCAATAATCTTGTTTTCATCTCAGCTTGGCGGGCATTTGTTTGTGATCTAGCTATATCATCTAGTCGTCTCGAATTATTCTGGCACAACATTCTACCACCATTTTTGTTGTTTTTAGGGTCTTCCATATTTTTTGAATTTGAAAAAAGAAGACTCTTATAGATCTTGTTTCTTGGCTAGCACTTTTGCTTTTATGGTCTTACTATTGTTTCCGTGTGCGGTTCTTTCTAGTTTAGAATCAAGTAAAAAATTTTCTTCAGGAATCTTATCTTGCATAAACAAATATCAACATACTATCCAATGATGTTAGCAGGTTAGTGACTATCAACTAAATATGCACAAATATGAACAAATATAAACTGAATATTTAAAATAAATACTATTACAATGTCTTCAAAAACTAACGACAATCCCCATCAGCAACGTCATTTTTGTTGCAATGTAGGAAGCAAGTGAAATTTTTATCCTCCACGGAGACTGGTTGTGTTTTAAAGACTGCTAAATAGTTTTTGCGACTTTAAGAATGAGTTATCAAGTGTTTGATTTATTTGGGAATACGGAAAGTAAAATAACACAAAGTAAAATGAACTTTGGTGTTTAACAATTGAGAAAATGTGTTAGGGTTAGATTTTATCCACCTATTCTCATTTAATATCATTGATTGATAATATACAATTCTAATAAGCTATTAATATTATTGTTTATAGCTCTCATTGCAACTCATGTTTGAGTTAACGACGTGAGATCAAACGTATCACCTAATAAACGATCTCTCAACCTATTAACAAATACGATAGCATTAAGCTTCAACAATCCATATGAATACTTAACCTAAATCTATGTCTAGACTTTAGCATATCCAATAGATAAAAATCTTAGATCTATTAATTACCAGTATCTTTCGCATATCAAGTTATACCATGAAAATATGTTTTAGGTAGCTCATCCAAAACAAGCATTAAAAACAAAGAATTCATCATTATTAAAGTTTAAGAAGAATTAGATAGAACACCATAATCGCGATCAAGACATGAGCATTAGGATGACTACATCTAGCACCAACAAAAGAGAAATTATTTATGATTACTCATTGTATCTTTACAATTAAGCCCCAAAAGAAAGATATTAAAAAGAATCTGTTATCATTTCCTCACACAATGCTTCTGCCAACAATCTTCCTCTCTTTTCCTCTCCTATAGTGTTACTGGTATAAAATGGACTTCTCTCAATCTCTGCCAAGAAAATAACCTAATTACACTAAGTTATTTCAATTGAACTTCCTAAACCCCTATTCATAGGGTCTTATCTTGTCATTCTCGCTAAGCGAGGCTCAAAGATCGCTTAGCGCACCTACTTTCTTCACCATTAAGTCATGCCAGTTCATCCTATAAGTGGTCTTTGCCACTGTAGACTTGCTTAGTACATGTCATACCCCAAAAATTTCCCTCCATATTTCAAGATATTGTGGCAAGCAGTCTCTTCAGACTCATATAATCAAGCATGCATATCTTCTCCTAAACAAGGACCTCTGAATTGGGGTTTTGCTTTTCATCAGGGATATGGAACCTCTAAGACTTCAAGTGGACTTCAGGGTATCTTATATGTCTTAAAGCATCCTCATACCAAGTTTCAAGCCTCACAGTACAAGTTTGCTCAGTCAATGGCTCAAATGATCAATAGTCGACTAGTTTGACCTAAAGGTCAATTATGGTCAAATTACAGTCAAAACTCCTGATTTTTTATCAACATCAACATTTTGAGGTCATATTCATCATTTGATCAAGGTTTGATCTTGATTCATTGATAAGTGCCAAAATGTCGAAATTTTGTGTATGTAAATAGTGGCACTTATCGATACTTTTGTTAATACCGTTTGAATAATTCCTCGTTTTATGCATAAATACGTATACTTTGTGAATAATTGTATTTTCATATACTTTTATACTATTTGATAGTTTTTCCTTTGTTTTTATAGGTATTCATGCTTATTGGAGCCTTGAGGAATAAAGTGTCAAAGGCACAGCTTCGATTTCGCAGTTTTGGTGCAAGCCCGCTTAGCCACCATCAAGCGGACTTCCAAAGACTCAAAATAAGGATGACCAAAATAATCATTTTGGTTTCCATTCATTCATTATTGGATAGAGCATTGAATAAGCTCTCCAACGCTTCGAACCGGGCGCAATTCGGAGTTACGGTTCTCAACTTATGGCGAAAACAAGATTTCACTTTTCCTGTCAGTCCGCTGAGCGGAGGGGGTCCGCTGAGCGGAGCTCCAACGGATCAAATCAGAGTCTGGATGCAATTTTGAGTCCGCTGAGCGGAGGGGATCCGCTAAGCGGACCTGCTAAGACAGCAGCTCGTTAAAAGGGGCAAAAATCACATTTTTAGGTAATGGGTTGGGTATTTTTGAGTCCCAACACCATCAACTTCATTCTTAGAGTAGAATTGGCTTAGAAAACAACTTCGGAGGTTGCATAAGGATGACCGGGGGTGGATTGAGCGTCGAACGGAGTTGACAAACCGGGAGATCTTCGGTTCATTTCTCTTCTTCTTTGTGTATTTCTCTTTGGTTGGGTTTGTTTGTATATTTACTTGAATCTTATGTATATTTACCGATTATAATGTTATGTTTAACTCAGAGTTATTAATCCCGGCCGCTCCGGCCGCTATCCCGGCGCTCCGTAGCGGAGCAGCACCCTGCCGGGCGATATGAAGGGTGCGGAGCAGGAGATGAGAAAGCGGCCGCTTCAGCCGCTATACCGGATCCCGAGTCGTGGAAAATTCCCGGGCGGAGCGGCTCCGGTTCTTTTTTACCTTTTTTTTACATTTTTCTGGTCAAAATTAACAAAACACCCCTGTGCAAGAGAGAGGTTGAAGAAGAAGTGAAATCTGATTCGTTGAGAGAGTGAGAGTGAGTGAGAGAGAGCGAGAGGTTGAAGAAGAAGTGAATTAGGGTTTACCAAGATATGATTCATAGACTGAGAATGAGAGAGAGACGCAAAGCGGGAAAGAGGTTGAAGAAGAAGTGAATTAGGGTTGATTGGTTGAAGAAGTGAGATCTGCGCCACCGTGGAGTTAGAGATAATTAGGTTAACATACTGTATATGTTTTTGCCGGGTAGTGATAGTGTACTAACTAAGTATCAATCTTATTATATATTTATTCAAAAAAATCATATCTTATATTATTTCCTATTTTTTATAACTAATTTTGTATCTATCTATTATCTTAAGAAAATATATAAACAAATTATATATTTTGAGTCTATTTATTAAATATTTAACTTATTTATTAAAATTAAATTAAATTTGAATCTTTATGTTTTGAATCTTAATTAAGCATTATTCTTTGTTTCACATTATATTTTATGGGTGGTTTATAGATTATTATATAATTATTAGTATACAAAAATTTATCCCGCTATCCGGGATGCCGCTATTCCCACTATTCCCATTCCCGGAGGTTGGCCGCTCCGCTCCGCTATCTGGGATTAACAACTCTGGTTTAACTTGGTTTACTAATCTGTGTTGATATTATCCTGGATTTTTGCTCTATGCTGGGGATTTGGGGTGCTTTAAAGACAAACTACTTGAATCCTTATCTAGGATGATAATCTGTTGGTTCTGAACTCTAGAGATAGATTTAGAGCTAGCATTCACTGTGGGTATCTGTATGTAATGCTTTCGTGTTTGAGCGGCGCACGAGAGATCGCCGACGCGAGAACACGGATGTTCTCGTGACTTCGCGTTAGAGATAACCTTAGTTGTGAGATGATCTCGTTTGTGCTCCAGAGATGGACGCTTATGTGAGAGATACGTGATAACATAGATGAGTATCGTAGGTTGAGTATAACGGGTTGGTAAGTGTATGTTTGTGAAGAGTGAATATATTTACATTCCTGATAAGTTATTTCTCTTCTAAGAATGTGTTTATTCTTTTCTTGTCTATATCTTTGTTTACTTTTTGCTCATTCAAACCCAAGCTCGAAACTATATAAACTGTTGAATGGCATCTCTCCATCTCTAAGGACGATAATTCCCGGATCAATATTTTCAAATCTTTTTTGTTGCTTGCCCTATACTGCATTCAACATTCATCAAGAAAATCTCCAAAGATGACAAAACTCAAAAGTTTCTAATTTAGGGTTTTGAACTAAAAGTCAACTCAACTTTGACTGGCCATAACTTTCTCATAGTTTATCTGAAATTCCTCAACCAAAGCTCATTCTTAAGGAAATTCAATTCTCTACAACTTCGATGTTGGTCCCAAACCCTAGAAATGCTTCAGTTGAGAGATATGGGTCAAAACATTACAGGTCCTTCTAGAAGTTCACAAAAAGTCATTTTTTGTCAGGAGCCATATCTTTAAAATAAAATCTCCAAATGCAAAAAATGTTTCAAAGTGGGTTATAGAGTACACTTTGGGCTTTCAAAAAAGTACAAGATCATTTTCATAGGATAAAAATTGAGTGAGTTATGATTGTCAAAAGCTGGGAAATTTTTAAAAAATGCATGAAACCCTAAATGGCCAAATTCATATTTTTAAGTAAGTGGCTTCTAATATTGGACTTCCCACGTGATATCATGCTTAAAAGAGGCCCAAGGATCAATTGTTATTTATTTTATGATTTTATTCCATTTATTTCTAAACTTATTTATTTAAATTCGATTTAAATCAAATAAAATCATGATTTAATAATAAGAGATCACATGATTGAATCTCCAAAATATTTTGTCAATTTTAAACAATCTTGGAGGCCAAGGACACGTGAAATTTGCACAAAATAGAATTGGAACTCAAATGGAAAGTTTATATGCAAGTTTCAAATCAAATTTCCATGAGTCAAAAGATTTGATTTCCTTCCAATTTTGTTAACCTAATTCCTCCTCCATATATATCCAAACATATTCAGAACTTAGGGGACGAGATTGAGAGAGCAGGAGCTAGGGTTTCCAAATAACAAAAACTCAAGAAACTAAGGCATAAGAGAGCTTCTTTCTACAAAAAGTTTTAGCCATCTACAATCATTCCATCAGCCTCCTAGGCCTTCCAGCAATTGATTCGAGCCTTTAGGCGAGCTAAATTGTGCCCAGAATCGCCCCCACGAAGTTGCACCAATTGGTAAGGTTTCTTGAATCTCAAACCTTTGTGTTATATCGTATGAATGATTTTTATGAGCATATTCGTGTTTATACTAATGTTTGTGGATGTTTAGAACCATAGTGCACAAGTTTTGACACAGGGATCAAGTTCCACCAATGTTAGGGCAAGAGAAGTTGCCTTCTTTGTATTCACGGTTCCAGCAAGTTTTAGACCAAACTAATGCAACCAATGAACTCCGAACACCTTAAATAAGGGGTATGGGCGGTCTTTATGTGCGTGTGTTTCGTTTTTGTGCAGGTTCAAATTTTCCAAAATTCGCTACGAATTTTCGTAGCAAAATGGTAGCCATTTTGTAGCTAATTCTGGGCATGGAATTGTTGGAGACAATGAACAGTAAGTTGGAACGGTTGACCACGCATGGCGCGCTGCAATTTGCCAATCAAAAATTCAACTTCTTCTCTCCATACGTTATTGGCTGAGGGCGTTGTACTGGTTCCCACACGCACGATTGTCCATAAACTTTTGTTTTCATTAATATTTTTATTTCATTTGTTTTGTTATCAGTTAATATAAATGGTACATGTTGTGAAAAACGATACCAATAACAAAGTATAATAGGGAATTAGGGAAGAGAATAAGAACACAAGAATTGGTTATAACTGCTATTCTTTCACTTTCTCTTAAAACAAGATTACAAGTTGTCATACCCCAAAATTCGCCCACATTATTTCTCTTATTCAAGCTTCAAGTCCATAGGCAAAAGCTCATAAACACACTCTCCTATACAAAAAGCTCATAAACACACTCTCCTATACAAAAAGCTCAAGGACACTTCCATACAAGAAAAAGTGAGAGAGTTATGGCTTGCACAAGATGAGTGATTTTGAGAAAATGAATGGAGGTCAATTTGAGTTAATCTTGATTAATGACTAATGGGCCTACTATTTGGATTTTAAATATGTCCATGACCCAAGAAGGGGCCTTTGCATCCTTCATTTTATTTTCTGTGATTTTATTAATGTTTACTTGAATTTTTTTTTATTCTTTTAAATATTTAATAAAACATTAAAAATGAGAAAATTGGATTAAGTCATAAGGAGATGTGGAATCTTTCTAAAAAAAAAAAAAAACATGATATGGTGAAAGAGAGAATCGTGTGACTTAAAGAAAAAGGGAAAGATTCAATCTCCATTAAAATCAAATTGCAATCTTCCAAATGATGGAGATTTGATTCAATTCTTGTAACCTAATTGATTCAATATATATACGGAAGGACCCCTAAAGGCAGGGAGGATTTTTTTGGCCGCAAAAGAGACTCGGCCTCAAGAAACCGAGAGATACGAAAAAAACCATGGAATGCGTAAAAGCTGCAGGCAAGGTTGCGGTTCGATCCAGATCAAACGAAGCATCCTAATTGAATCCTCCGCGCTTTCTGAACAGGAATTAATCTTCATCATCGGCCAAAGCAGTCTGAAACGCGTTCATATGCTCACGTTTACGTCAAATTATTTTTTGAATCTGAATTCGTTCCTAAACGCATCATAACTCGTATTCGAGTGTATACAAGTGTTCATAAACATGTTTCTGAGCCTTTTGAATGATTTAATTCGAGTTTTTATGCAGGATTCGAGATTCACCATGGCTAGAGTTTAGAGATTGATTTTGGGGAATTCTATATCCAGGAGGAATTAGGCCAAATTAGCGTCACCACTACGCTCAGGGGGTGATTTCGAGTCAGACCATGGTTTCAATTTTGATTTATTGTCCGTCTTTATCGAGGTTTGATTTTGCAGGGATGTGGCAACGGACCAAAACCGTGGCTAAAAGGTTATGTTCGCAGAATATAACGAGGAAGATGATGAGGGATGGCGCGCAGGTTCTGTTTTTTAATTATTCACGTTTCATATAGATTCTTATTCGCGCGTGGTATTTGCAGCGAACAGGTTATGGCTGAGTGGCGGATGCTGGCTCATAAGGTCATTACGTATGAGGGAGAGTGGGTTCGATTCCCACTCTCAGCATTATTTATTTTTTCAAGTTTTCAACTATGTATCCGGCGAGCACCACCAAAACATGCCTACGACGTACCCCCAGGCTATCACCATTGGATCTCTATCAAACCAGATCTAAAGGCCACAAAAACGCACACCTATGGTGCACCCCAAGATCTCGCCACACTGAATCGAAAGCTGAGTTTTCTAATTTTGTTTTTTTTATTATAACATATACTTTTGTTTATTTCCTTTTCCTTTTATTATTACAATTCCTTTGTTTCATTATTTTTACTTGTTTATCTTAATAATTTGTTTTTACAATATAATTATAATTATTTATTTTATCGAAAGTTCGAATTTTCTCAAACTTCATTCATAATTATTATTATTATTATTTAAAAATCAATATTATTTTCAAATAAACTGTTTTATCCATTGAATAATTAGGATTACATCCAATAATTATTTAATTGATATATTGATTCGAACTCTCGATTTTTCTCCGTTAACTTTGGTATTATTTCAATTAGTTTATTATTTTATTAACCATGGTTAACTTGTGCCCTCATCAGGGTTTACGAAGATCATTCCATGCACTGATATATTTCTTTTTCTGTGCCTTTTTGGGTTGACTATTCAAATACGCTCTGACTACGCGCCACATCAAAAGAACGAAGCTAAGTTCTAAACCTTTCTTTTATTATTATTGTTATTAGTTTTTTATGTGATTAGGGTTTAATTTTCTCGTCAATAGAACTCCTCCTACACTTATATTTTTTGTGAACTCTCTGATGATCAGGTTCAATGCTTAAGGCTCGAGGCGAGCCTTTGCCCATCAACCTTCCAATCGAAGCTAAGTATTCAATTTAATTTAAAGTCTATTTTGGTTTCCTTTTGATTTTAGGGTTTGCCCTTATATTTTGAATTGTGCATACATTCATTCCATCTATTTTTCTGCCTTTGCCTTGCCACTTTCAGGGTTAACCTTGAGGCTTCCTCCGACTGTCAACCATGTCAGATCAAATCAAAATGCAAAAGCTAAGTACCCTTTTATTTATCTATTCTTAATTTCTTTATCTCTTATTTTTATTAGGGTTAACCCTAATTAACCCTGAACTGATAATACACTCACTCTATGTTTGCTTGCCATGTTTTCACCTTTTCAGGGTTTGCCAATTGCCAAAGCCTCGAGTATCGGTAACCCTAAACCTTGATCTTAATTATTACTTGTGTTAGACCTATAATATTATTATTCCGCTGGTTTCATCTCCCCTTTCCTCCGCTGGTTTCAATTTCCCCTTCCCCGTATTTTATTGTTAATATTAATTGTTGTGGTTAGTAATCTTAGGGAGTGCAAGCCTTAAATAAATTTAGATAATTTTATAAGATAATATACTTGAATATAATCACGTGATTGGTGCACACATACACGCTTTTGGGTAACCTCTCTGTTGCCTTGTTGCCTGTTGCCGTTGCCTGTTGCCTTGTTGCTTTGTGTTTTTGCAGAATAGCCAGTCCCTCGAATACGAGGATACCTCAGCCATGTTGCCTCGATTAAAGGTCATGGTCCCTAATGATGCTGCCTTCGATACACAAATGACCTCGACCCTCGGAAGTTGCCTACGGAAAAAGGCTGAGGTATCTTCTGGTTGCCTAACGAAAAATGGCTTATTCTGATCCTTGCCTTAGATTACCTGCCCTTCTATGGCATGGGACAGTCTCATGGCAAAGGATGCTTCGACGACCCTTCAACCTCCAAACGAAAGGCTTCCTGCCCTCTTATGGCAAGGATAGACCCTTTCATTCTGAAAGGCTAAAAAGAGACCTATCATCTGAGTTTAAGGTAATTGCCCATAATTGCCTTGCAATGCTTAAACTTTCATTATATTCTTTCTCATAATTTTTCAAAAGGGCTACGCTCATTTACGAGCTAAAGTCCCTATCTCTTTCATCTACATTTTCTAAAAACAAACGAGCAAGCAAAGCAATTAAGAGCCCATGGAAAACCATGGATGCAAAGGGTGCCTTACACCTTCCCTTTGCATAAATTACCCCCCGAACTTAGATTTCTTAAAAAAGGTTTTTTCTGTTTCTTTTTGCCTTTCCGAATCTGTTTGGATAAAATAAAAGTCGGTGGCGACTCTTGCTATCCGCGACATTCCGATTAATAAAAAGTCAGTTCACCGTATTACAGAACTGGCGACTCTGCTGGGGATTTTTCGATAAAAGAGGGGTTGCCTTAAAAGTTTAGGATCACTTAATTGTATTCTATTGTTTGCTTTGCTTGCTTTATTTTTCAGGGCCGTTTTGGGAATTAACTGAAGGACGAATCCTATTCCCGGATTCAAGAACCCTTAAGATTAGGAGTGGCATAGTCATAAGGACCTCTTTCACATATGTGGGAGATGAGTCAGTATGAAGTTCACGCTTGAGTTAGGACTCCATAGCATATGCACACCTTTCTCAAATGAGGGGGGTCTATGTATGTGTCTGTGGGTGCGCCGGAGCTCAAGGACCTTTAGTTACCCTTAACCCATCCTGGCCTTTAGGAACGTAGTGGGGGGACTACTCTTGACAAATGTTGAGAACTAGTCGCTACCCGATGCTACAATTCAGATAGGACCTTTCTCAAAGTATCATTGCATGATGCGAATGTATCATGTCCGAGGGTGCTTTAGAAGGGCTGACAATTCTGGATAACTTGTAGAACCCGTTGCTGGAATCTCCTTATCCATAGAAATACCCTTGGGAAGGACACCTGATCAGACTCCATGCAAGCCTTAAGCCAAAAATTGTGTGACTTGTGTGACTCGCGTGACTTGTGTGACTTATTTGTGTTTACTACTAACCTTCGTTTCCTCACAGGTTTTGTTGAAAGGACTTGTTTGTCCTTACCATCTCACACTAAGTCTAACAAACTGCATTCGCATAACATCATGAAATCATGACATCATAAGCATAACATGATTTAACTAACCCTTTCAAGGATCTTAGGAATTTAGGGCGCGCAATTTCAGGTGCTCTTATCAAAGACTGAATTCCTATCCAGGGGCAAGAGGATTTATTTTCCTCTGGTCACACACCTTCCAATTCAAAGACTCAGTACCTAGCAAGGGGCAAGAGGATTTACTTTCCTCTGGCCATGTATTCAGAAGTATCCCGAATCAGAGGCGATGACCCACTCGATATGGTGAGCTTGATTCTCAAAGAAGGATGTTCAAAGACAAGAGTCAGAATTCTTCAAACAAATATGCGACCAAATCACTTTCCATTGTTGCTAACTAAATTCCTTAAAGATCCTTGAAAACATTTCATTGACATTGCATATTTCTAACTTTGTTTTCAGGTTCCGCCTCGACAAACATTCCTTTCAAATATAATCGAGATGAAGATTCGTTTTGACAAGCCTTTTCTATATTCCAAAACTTCATCAAAATAACTTATCAACTGCAACGTACAAGCATTCTCAGTCAGATATGGTTTAATGAATAACTCGTTCTGACATCCTTCATCAGATATGGTCTAATGTATGACCCGTTCCAGCATTCTCTATCAGATATGGTCTAATATATGACCCGTTCCGGTATTTCTCAATCAGATATGGTCTAATGTATGACCCGTTCCGGTATCTTCAGTCAGATATGGTCTAATGTATGACTCGTTCTGGCATTTATTCTTCAGATATGGTTTAATGAATAACTCGTTCTGATATCCTTCCTCAGATATGGTCCAATGTATGACTCGTTCTGACACCCTCCAACAGATATGGTCTAATGTGCGACTCGTTCTGCTATTCCAACAGATATGGTCTAGTGTACGACTCGTTCTGCTATTCCTCAACAGATATGGTCTAATGTATGGCTCATTCTGATATTCCTCTTTAGATATGGTCTAATGTATGGCTCGTTCTGATATTCCTCTTTAGATATGGTCTAATGTATGGCTCGTTCTGATATTCCTCTTTAGATATGGTCTAATGTATGGCTCGTTCTGATATTCCTCCTCAGATATGGTCCAATGTATGACTCGTTCTGACATTCCTCTGCAGATATGGTCTAATGTACGACCCGTTCCGGTATTCTCTATCAGATATGGTCCAATGTATGACCCGTTCTGGTATTTTCAGTCAGATATGGTCTAATGTATGACTCGTTCTGGCATTATTCATCAGATATGGTTTAATGAATAACTCGTTCTGATATCCTTCCTCAGATATGGTCCAATGTATGACTCGTTCTGACATTCCAACAGATATGGTCTAATGTACGACTCGTTTTGCTATTCCTCAACAGATATAGTCTAATGTACGACTCGTTCTGCTACTCCTCTTCAGATATGGTCTAATGTATGGCTCGTTCTGATATTCCTCCTCAGATATGGTCTAATGTATGACTCGTTCTGACATTCATCTGCAGATATGGTCTAATGAATAACTCGTTCTGACATCCTTCAACAGACAAGGTCTAAATGTACGACTAGTTCTGATGTCCCTCAATATATATGGTCTATTTGCTCTGAAGTCCTCTATATGGTCTAAATGTATGACCCGAACCTCACCTGACTAATGCTGAGCACAACCGGAAAGGTCGCAATGAACAAAACCAATCTGTGGGGACAATTTTGATCTCTACACCAGTTCCACAACAAAGACGCAAGGTAGACGCACCCAAGCGTCAGTTCACAAAGATCAACATGTCGTTGGCTCAGGCATTACAACATTTGTTGAGAGCAAACTTGATTACTGTGAGGGATCCTCCTATAAAGCCCAACACTTCCGCTCCTAGCTATAAGCCTGATGTGAGGTGCGCATATCACTCCAATAGCCCTGGACACGATACGAATGATTGTTGGTCATTGAAAAACAAGATTCAAGACATGATCGATGCTGGAGAAATTGAATTCAACCATCCGAGAACTCCTATGGTGATCACCGCTCCTATGCCTAGTCACGACAAGACTGATTAATGTCTAAGTGGATGAACTTTATATCATTAGATTTACTTTCATTTGCAATTTCTATTCTGTTTGTTTAAACATCCGAATCATGATAGACATTATCTGTTTTAATAATTATCATCAGTGCATTGCATATGTTTGTCTTGAATACATTATTTCGTTATCACTCATTTTAAATTGCATATTTACTTTGCATATGTTTTGTGCTTATTCAACTCCTGCTAAGCTGTAAGCCTTTTGAGGGAGGATGGCGAAAACGATACCGCAACCTCATACAGTAGGCTGTTGAATGGACTATGCTGACGATGTACAGGCATTGTTTCAATTCCTAAACAGTGGAGATATAAGGATGTTAATCCCTCGTCAACCCCTTTGAGCCTAAGAAGTAGAAGTTTCTTTCTTGTACTAATTAAAACCCTTGATCATAACCTGGGGCAGGGTAGTTCTCAGTTAATTTGGCTGTGCATTCTATTTTAAGAGAATCATTTAGTACACCTTTCAACCAAGGTTTCAATCACAAACGTTCAACCGCACACATCGAAGAAGTGTTGGAAATGTCAATCAAAAGATAATGACGGTTCATCAATCATCAAACAAGGCAGTTAATATCTTTCAAAAAGAAAAAAATGGAAAAAACATATACACAAAGAAAAGCCTGCTAAGTCAAAAAAGACTTAGGCAAAAATCAAGGCGTCCCGCTGACTGTAAGCTCAAAAGAGACAGTTCAGGCAAAAGTTAGGGATATCAAAAAGATGAAAAAAGAAGTCAATAAATTCTTGAACAACTCAAAGTTGTGACTACCAAAAGGAAGAGGTGACTGCCATCTCAAAAGTTCTCTCTGCTTGTGAACCATCATCATTCTCAAAGGTGCAAATCCAGAAATCTCTCAGAACCTGAATGCATAAGTTGAATTAACTGAGCTTAGGACTGAAGAACATCATGAAGAAGGGGATGGGTATAAATAAACTTTGAGCCTCTATCTTTTGTTTCTTAAAACCGTGAACCAAGCCACGTTACAACCCTTGAAAGTCCTAACTGAAGCATGGTTAGTTCGAAAGCATACTGTCACCAAAAAGGTATCCCGACTCCTTAAGGTTTACTAAAATGCTGAGTGGATATTTCGCTTCTACAAAAAATAGCATGTTTTACAAATATCACGCTTTTACATCTCTTGTTTTAATGTTTTTTTAAAAACTCAAGACAAACGTATGCATTGCATCTCATGAATTCATTATTAAACATATTCTGCTACGTAATTTCAAATGTTAGTATCAGAATAAATTTGCACAGGGTATAGCTAATGACTGAAAGTTATCCCGACAAACAAAATCACTCCAAGAAGCCATGTCTCTTACGTATACAAGGAGCATGACACGTTTTGCCCAATCAATCTGAGGCAGTCAAGTCAAGATTCCAAGAATCTCTCAAATGACAAACAGTCAAAGGCATATATCCCAAGTGGGTTTCATACTATTTCCCGATCAATCTGGGGCAATCAAGTCAAGATTCCGAGAATCTCTCATGGATGCTCGAACAATCAGGGGCATACATCCAAGTATATCTAAAGCTACTCTCCAATCAACATGGGACATTGTCTTGAGCCTATGCGCGCTGGGAGCATATTACCCATAGTGTACCTTTCATAAAGTCCTCGCGAGGCGAATCTTACCAAAGTTCCTGCTAACTGGGGCAAATCTATGTAAGTCCAGTTTGACATCTTCGATCGACACTCATTGGCACGTTCTAATCAACACAGATCTAGGAATGACAAGTGCTATAATACTGGGGGCAACTCTCAAGACACCCATGCCCCCCCACAGAGCCAGGTTCATAAAATCACATCCCCAACAAAGTCTACATCTTCAACACCACCGGTTCTCCAACACTTTGCTCTTCTCCAACATGGTTTACTAATATCTTTCATCCCCAGTCAGGATCCATCAAAATACTACTCATCCCCAAGCGGAAGTCATAAATCCCCAGCTAAACATCTTCAAGGCAAGACCAGACGTGAAAATCACAAAGACATAGAGATTTATTTTCTCAAAAAAGGACAACATAAATCATATTCGCATACCATACGGCACAAACATATTCATACATCGCATACATTACCTCATAATAAATCTATAACATACAAAGTCTCTCATTTATTTTGAGAGACTCATTACATAACACATGCATCATGACATAAGAAAACTAACCTCTACTTTTCAGGATACTACTACCTCTATTTTCAAGTATTAAGTCGACATCTTTGACGGTTCCTTAATATATCAAGAGTTAAGTCGACACCTTTGACGGTTCCTTAATATATCAAGAGTTAAGTCGACACCTTTGACGGTTCCTTAACAACACACTTCAGATATAAGTCGATACCTTTGACGGTTCCTTATACAATCTATCTACATATCTGAGTCGATACCTTTGACGGTGCCTCAATGATATGCTTCAGAGTTAAGTCGATACCTTTGACGGTTCCTTAACAACCCACATCAAGAGTTAAGTCGACACCTTTGACGGTTCCTTAACGACATACTTCAGATATAAGTCGACACCTTTGACGGTTCCTTATACAATCTATCCGCATATCTGAGTCGATACCTTTGACGGTGCCTCAACAATATGCTTCGAATTTAAGTCGATACCTTTGACGGTTCCTTAAATAACCCAACACAGATTTGAGTCGATACCTTTGACGGTTCCTCAACATTCAAAAGAGGGAAGATAGCAAAAGCAGAAATTTCGCAACAATCCATACTCCAACAACTACCAGATGGCATCTACAAGCCCATCTCCGACAAAAGTCCCTACTCCAGCTAGGGCAAATTTCTTGGTATTCTAGTGTTCAATCATCTTCCACCTTCAGATACCGACTGGCACACAAACCACTCTACATCTTCAGGTTTAAGATAATTGAACAGGGGCAGCTGTCATACCCCAAAATTTGCCCACATTATTTCTCTTATTCAAGCTTCAAGTCCATAGGCAAAAGCTCATAAACACACTCTCCTATACAAAAAGCTCATAAACACACTCTCCTATACAAAAAGCTCAAGGACACTTCCATACAAGAAAAAGTGAGAGAGTTATGGCTTGCACAAGATGAGTGATTTTGAGAAAATGAATGGAGGTCAATTTGAGTTAATCTTGATTAATGACTAATGGGCCTACTATTTGGATTTTAAATATGTCCATGACCCAAGAAGGGGCCTTTGCATCCTTCATTTTATTTTCTGTGATTTTATTAATGTTTACTTGAATTTTTTTTTATTCTTTTAAATATTTAATAAAACATTAAAAATGAGAAAATTGGATTAAGGAGATGTGGAATCTTTCTAAAAAACAAAAAAAAAAACATGATATGGTGAAAGAGAGAATCGTGTGACTTAAAGAAAAAGGGAAAGATTCAATCTCCATTAAAATCAAATTGCAATCTTCCAAATGATGGAGATTTGATTCAATTCTTGTAACCTAATTGATTCAATATATATACGGAAGGACCCCTAAAGGCAGGGAGGATTTTTTTGGCCGCAAAAGAGACTCGGCCTCAAGAAACCGAGAGATACGAAAAAAACCATGGAATGCGTAAAAGCTGCAGGCAAGGTTGCGGTTCGATCCAGATCAAACGAAGCATCCTAATTGAATCCTCCGCGCTTTCTGAACAGGAATTAATCTTCATCATCGGCCAAAGCAGTCTGAAACGCGTTCATATGCTCACGTTTACGTCAAATTATTTTTTGAATCTGAATTCGTTCCTAAACGCATCATAACTCGTATTCGAGTGTATACAAGTGTTCATAAACATGTTTCTGAGCCTTTTGAATGATTTAATTCGAGTTTTGATGCAGGATTCGAGATTCACCATGGCTAGGGTTTAGAGATTGATTTTGGGGAATTCTATATCCAGGAGGAATTAGGCCAAATTAGCGTCACCACTACGCTCAGGGGGTGATTTCGAGTCAGACCATGGTTTCAATTTTGATTTATTGTCCGTCTTTATCGAGGTTTGATTTTGCAGGGATGTGGCAACGGACCAAAACCGTGGCTAAAAGGTTATGTTCGCAGAATATAACGAGGAAGATGATGAGGGATGGCGCGCAGGTTCTGTTTTTTAATTATTCATGTTTCATATAGATTCTTATTCGCGCGTGGTATTTGCAGCGAACAGGTTATGGCTGAGTGGCGGATGCTGGCTCATAAGGTCATTACGTATGAGGGAGAGTGGGTTCGATTCCCACTCTCAGCATTATTTATTTTTTCAAGTTTTCAACTATGTATCCGGCGAGCACCACCAAAACATGCCTACGACGTACCCCCAGGCTATCACCATTGGATCTCTATCAAACCAGATCTAAAGGCCACAAAAACGCACACCTATGGTGCACCCCAAGATCTCGCCACACTGAATCGAAAGCTGAGTTTTCTAATTTTGTTTTTTTATTATAACATATACTTTTGTTTATTTCCTTTTCCTTTTATTATTACAATTCCTTTGTTTCATTATTTTTACTTGTTTATCTTAATAATTTGTTTTTACAATATAATTATAATTATTTATTTTATCGAAAGTTCGAATTTTCTCAAACTTCATTCATAATTATTATTATTATTATTTAAAAATCAATATTATTTTCAAATAAACTGTTTTATCCATTGAATAATTAGGATTACATCCAATAATTATTTAATTGATATATTGATTCGAACTCTCGATTTTTCTCCGTTAACTTTGGTATTATTTCAATTAGTTTATTATTTTATTAACCATGGTTAACTTGTGCCCTCATCAGGGTTTACGAAGATCATTCCATGCACTGATATATTTCTTTTTCTGTGCCTTTTTGGGTTGACTATTCAAATACGCTCTGACTACGCGCCACATCAAAAGAACGAAGCTAAGTTCTAAACCCTTCTTTTATTATTATTGTTATTAGTTTTTTATGTGATTAGGGTTTAATTTTCTCGTCAATAGAACTCCTCCTACACTTATATTTTTTGTGAACTCTCTGATGATCAGGTTCAATGCTTAAGGCTCGAGGCGAGCCTTTGCCCATCAACCTTCCAATCGAAGCTAAGTATTCAATTTAATTTAAAGTCTATTTTGGTTTCCTTTTGATTTTAGGGTTTGCCCTTATATTTTGAATTGTGCATACATTCATTCCATCTATTTTTCTGCCTTTGCCTTGCCACTTTCAGGGTTAACCTTGAGGCTTCCTCCGACTGTCAACCATGTCAGATCAAATCAAAATGCAAAAGCTAAGTACCCTTTTATTTATCTATTCTTAATTTCTTTATCTCTTATTTTTATTAGGGTTAACCCTAATTAACCCTGAACTGATAATACACTCACTCTATGTTTGCTTGCCATGTTTTCACCTTTTCAGGGTTTGCCAATTGCCAAAGCCTCGAGTATCGGTAACCCTAAACCTTGATCTTAATTATTACTTGTGTTAGACCTATAATATTATTATTCCGCTGGTTTCATCTCCCCTTTCCTCCGCTGGTTTCAATTTCCCCTTCCCCGTATTTTATTGTTAATATTAATTGTTGTGGTTAGTAATCTTAGGGAGTGCAAGCCTTAAATAAACTTAGATAATTTTATAAGATAATATACTTGAATATAATCACGTGATTGGTGCACACATACACGCTTTTGGGTAACCTCTCTGTTGCCTTGTTGCCTGTTGCCGTTGCCTGTTGCCTTGTTGCTTTGTGTTTTTGCAGAATAGCCAGTCCCTCGAATACGAGGATACCTCAGCCATGTTGCCTCGATTAAAGGTCATGGTCCCTAATGATGCTGCCTTCGATACACAAATGACCTCGACCCTCGGAAGTTGCCTACGGAAAAAGGCTGAGGTATCTTCTGGTTGCCTAACGAAAAATGGCTTATTCTGATCCTTGCCTTAGATTACCTGCCCTTCTATGGCATGGGACAGTCTCATGGCAAAGGATGCTTCGACGACCCTTCAACCTCCAAACGAAAGGCTTCCTACCCTCTTATGGCAAGGATAGACCCTTTCATTCTGAAAGGCTAAAAAGAGACCTATCATCTGAGTTTAAGGTAATTGCCCATAATTGCCTTGCAATGCTTAAACTTTCATTATATTCTTTCTCATAATTTTTCAAAAGGGCTACGCTCATTTACGAGCTAAAGTCCCTATCTCTTTCATCTACATTTTCTAAAAACAAACGAGCAAGCAAAGCAATTAAGAGCCCATGGAAAACCATGGATGCAAAGGGTGCCTTACACCTTCCCTTTGCATAAATTACCCCCCGAACTTAGATTTCTTAAAAAAGGTTTTTTCTGTTTCTATTTGCCTTTCCGAATCTGTTTGGATAAAATAAAAGTCGGTGGCGACTCTTGCTATCCGCGACATTCCGATTAATAAAAAGTCAGTTCACCGTATTACACAAGTTTACAAGAATAACAAATAACCTCTCTCACCCTAAATTAGGATTTGCAGCTTAGCAATGATGAGAGACTAGTATGCTATTTATAATAAAACCTAACATACTAACTAATGGGCTTTTTCAGCAAGGCCCATTACACAAGCCAACTTAATAAACAAGCTAACTTAACAAATTAGGGTTTAAACACTAAAACCTAATTTAACATGCTAACAACCCTAGCATCTTCGACATCTGCATGCTAGACCCATCTTCGATTACAACATGCACACTTCGACACCAGCATGTGAACAATCCTTTGACTTCATGCTTAACTCTGTCGAACTGTCGAACCAAGAAGCTACCCTTCGACAATACTAGAGTTCGATCCAATATCTCACAAATCTCCACCTTGGACCTAACTCTACAATGTCAAGGAACAGACTAGCTTTCTTCACGCAGCTTTATCAACTGCATACAGTGGAAAAACTTGCAACTCGGCAATGTCTTGGTGATCATATCAGCAGCATTGTCTTCAGTCGAAACCTTCAGCACTTGGACTTCTCCACGCTCGATTACTCCTCTGACGAAATGCAGCCTCACATCAATGTGCTTAGTTCGCTCATGATAGGCTGAATTCTTTGACAGGTGTATCGCACTTTGACTATCACATTTAACAGTGATACCTCGACCTTGAAGTTTCAGCTCCTTCGCAAAACCTTCAAGCCACAATGCTTCTTTCACAGCTTCAGTGAGAGCAATATATTCCGCTTCAGTGGTTGATAGAGCAACAACCTTCTGAAGAGTTGCTTTCCAACTAATTGTTGTGCCAAACATAGTGAAAACATATCCAGAAATAGACTTTCTAGAATCCATACAACCTGCATAATCAGAGTCGACATATCCTTCTATTGCTGCTTTACTATCTTCACCCAAGGCTCCACCATAAATTAAGACTCTGTTTAGAGATCCATTTATGTACCTTAGAATCCCCTTCAATGCTTGCCAGTGAGCCTTTCCAGGATTCGCCATGTACCTGCTTACAAGACTTACTGCGTATGCTATGTCGGGTCTAGTACAGACCATAGCATACATCAAAGAACCAACTATATTAGCATATGGGATGCTATTCATATAGGCTCTTTCGACATCAGTACTGGGACACTGATCAATACTCAGCTTGAATTGAGGGTTTGTTGGAGTCACAACTGGCTTCGAATTCGACATACCAAACTTTTCAAGAATCTTCCGTAGATATGCCTCTTGAGATAGACATAACTTCGACTTCTTTCTATCTCTTCGAATGTCAATTCCAAGAATCCTGGAAGCAGCTCCCAGATCCTTCATATCGAACTCCTTATTGAGTTCAGCCTTCACCCTCATCACATCTTCAACATTGTTGCTTGCTATGAGAATATCATCCACATAAAGCAACAAAATAACAAATGAATTACTAGGTCGAAATCTGAAGTAAACGCAGTGGTCGAACTGACTTCTAATGAAACTTATGCGTGCCATGAACTTGTCGAATCTCCTATTCCACTGTCGAGGAGATTGTTTCATCCCATACAAAGATCTCTTTAACTTTCACACATAATCTTCCTTCCCCTTTTCGACATACCCTTCAGGTTGCCTCATCAGGATCGTTTCATCTAGATCACCATACAAGAACGCAGTCTTCACATCCATCTGTTCCAGTTCAAGATCGAACTGTGCCATCATGGCAAGCAACATTCGAATGGACCTATGCTTCACAACAGGAGAAAACACATCATTGAAGTCGACACCTTCTTTCTGAGTGAAACCCCTTGCAACTAACCTTGCCTTGTATCTTTTCGACGTCACTCCTTCAATTCCTTCCTTAACTTTGAAAATCCATTTACAGCTGACTAACCTTGCCCCAACAGGTTTCTTGATCAGTTCCCAAGTATGATTATCATGAAGAGATTTCATCTCATCATCCATGGCCTTCAGCCATTCAGTCTTATTTCGACTCCTCATAACTTCCTTATAGTCTCTAGGTTCTTCGTCTAGAACCTCACTTGCAGAGATTAAGGCATAAGCTATAAGATCTGCATATCCAAGTCTCTGAGGTGGCTTGATGACTCTTCTCGACCTATCTCTCGACAATAGGTAGTCATCGTCAGTTTCCTCAACTTCAGCATCTTCTACTTCTTCTTCGACTTCATCTGGGATATGCAATTCAGCATCAACATGCTCCACCTCAACAGGAATCTCTACCTGTTCCAGCTCTTCGTCAGATGTTTCTGTACTTCGACCAACATCATTAGTTTTCTTAAAAGCCATTTCAGCTTCATTGAAAACTACATCTCGACTGGTGATACACCTCCTGTGACCTGGCTCTAGGCCCCATAGCCTATAAGCTTTGACTCCTTCAGGGTATCCCATGAACATGCATTTCAGAGCTCTAGGTTCGACCTTGTCTTGCCTAATGTGAGCATAGGCTACGCAGCCAAATACTCTCAGTTTGTCGAGATCTGGTGGATGTCCCGACCAAACTTCTTCAGGTGTCTTCATATCTAACGCTGTCGAAGGACATCTGTTTATCAGATATGTTGCTGTCGAAACAGCCTCAGCCCAGAACACCTTTGTTAACCCCGCACTAGTCAACATGCATCTGACTCTCTCCAAAATAGTTCGATTAAACCTTTCAGCCAAACCATTTTGCTGTGGAGTACCTGCAGTAGTTCTATGCCTTGCAATACCAGAGGCAGCACAAAAACTGTCGAATGCCTCATTGCAAAATTCAAGGCCATTGTCGGTTCTCAACCTCTTGACCTTTCTGCCAGTCTGATTTTCAACCAGAGTCTTCCAACTTTTGAAATTCTCAAAAGTTTCATCCTTAGTCTTCTGGATGAATACCCATAATTTTCTGGAATAATCATCTACTATGGATAGAAAATACCTTGCTCCTGAATGTGATGGACACCTTGCAGGCCCCCAAAGATCAGCATGGATGTAATCAAGGGATCCATGTGTTCTTTGTTTGCCTTTGTTGAACTTCACTCTGCAAGATTTTCCAAGTACACAGGGTTCACAAAACTTCAGCTTTTCGACTTTGTCTCCACCAAGCAGATTTTGTTTCTCTAATTCGACCAGACCCCTTTCACTGACATGGCCCAATCTCATGTGCCAGATTTCTGTTTTCGACAAAGGTTTCGTGGATGCAACATTTGTCGAACCACTTACAACTTCATCCTCAAGGGTATACAAGCCTTGTTTCTTCACACCTATCAAGACTTCCTTCGAACCCTTCATGACTCTTAGGATACTTTTCTCTCCTTGGAAAACATATCCTTTCTTGTCGAATTCACCAAGAGAAAGCAGATTTCTCTTCAAATCAGGAACATACCTGACTTCAGTCAACAACCTTATTGACTCATCATGGAGCTTGAATCTCACAGATCCAACACCTGCAATCTTGCAAGCCTTGTTGTTTCCCAGCAATACTGATCTACCATCTTGATCACATAATTCCTCGAACAAGTCTTTGTTTGGAGTCATGTGCCAAGTGCAACCTGAAACCATAATCCACTCCTTCTTAGAGTCACTGCTTGAAACCACAAGAACATCAGATGATTCGAAATCATCTTGAACAATGGCAGCGTTGCCATTATCCTTACCTCCATGATATTTCAAGCGTTCAGGGCACACCTTTCTTGTGTGACCCTCCTTCTTACAATGGTAGCATCGAATGCCAGATGCTTCGCCACTGTAAGTCTTTGACTGGCTTTTGCCTTTCTTCTTGTCGAACTTACCATCCTTTCGTAAGAGTTTTCCTTTAACGGCCAAACCTTCGCCAACAGTCGAAGGTTTATGCTCCTTTCGTTCATTCAAGTCCTTAGAGTACAAGGCTGATTGAACTTCTTCAAACGTCAGGGACTCCCTTCCATACAAGAGAGTTTCTTTGAAGTGAGCATGTGATCGAGGCAAAGAACACAATAGTAACAGCGCTTGATCTTCATCATCGATCTTCACATCAATATTTTCAAGATCAAGAATCAGCTTGTTGAACATATCCAACTGCTCAGCCAATACTTTGTCTTCAATCATCTTGAATGAATACAAAGCTTGCTTCAGGTAGAGTCGATTTACCAGCGATTTGGTCATATACAAACTTTCAAGTTTCACCCATAACCCTGATGCCGTCGTCTCCTTTGATACCTGTCGGAGAACCTTATCACCAAGGCTCAACAAAATTGTGTTGTGTGCTTTCTCGATCATATTTGTCTTCTCCGCTGCCGTCAATTCTGCATTCATGGCTGCCTCTCCCTTCAACGCTTCCAAACAACCCTGCTGAACCAGTAGGGCTTTCATCTTCAAGCGCCACAGACCGAAATCATTCACTCCGGTGAACTTTTCAATCTCATACTTTGTTGAAGGCATCTTCTCCACGCTCATCGCACCAATTTGTTGTGAAAAACGATACCAATAACAAAGTATAATAGGGAATTAGGGAAGAGAATAAGAACACAAGAATTGGTTATAACTGCTATTCTTTCACTTTCTCTTAAAACAAGATTACAAGTTTACAAGAATAACAAATAACCTCTCTCACCCTAAATTAGGATTTGCAGCTTAGCAATGATGAGAGACTAGTATGCTATTTATAATAAAACCTAACATACTAACTAATGGGCTTTTTCAGCAAGGCCCATTACACAAGCCAACTTAATAAACAAGCTAACTTAACAAACTAGGGTTTAAACACTAAAACCTAATTTAACATGCTAACAACCCTAGCATCTTCGACATCTGCATGCTAGACCCATCTTCGACTACAACATGCACACTTCGACACCAGCATGTGAACAATCCTTCGACTTCATGCTTAACTCTGTCGAACTGTCGAACCAAGAAGCTACCCTTCGACAATACTAGAGTTAGATCCAATATCTCACAGTACAGATGGCAAGGATAGGAAATCAAAGACCACGAGGACGTGAATTCGAACGTGTCCCATGACAGTTTTATTTTTCACGTTTATATACTCATAGATCCCACGCTGCAGCCCTATGCGTGATCATTGTATGCTTCCAATCACAGCCATTGGTTCCTTAACGAAGCCAGATCCAAGGACGCTGGAAAGCTCCACATGATGGACCATCAGAGACTCATCTCACTGGATCACACGCCCCATTGTTCTTTCCTTTATTTTATTCCTTTTCTTTTTTCTGTTTTATTTATTTGTTTAACTAACCTTTTCTTTTTTCTTTACCATTAATTAATTAATAAAACCCCTAATAACCATTAGGATAAGCTTATGTCACTTTTTTTAATTAGTTTTATTATTAGAAATAGGTTTTTAGTTGAATTTCTTTTAAAGTAATAATAAAAAACACAAAAATAATTTTCCTTTTAGGTTTTTTTTTATAATTAATTTGATAAATTTTAGGGTTTAATTTTAATAATTATAATTAGGGTTTAGATTAATTAGGATTTAATAGAATTACACCATTAAAATAGAATTAGGTTTAATTTAGATTTAGGTTTAATTTAGATTTAGGTTTTCACTTAATCACCTTAACCTTGATTTTATTAACTTCAAACTTCTCCTGATTCTCTTCTCATCTCAAAATCCATTGAATGTCGCATGTATGTTTATTTAATTATTTAATTTCTGCCACTTAAATATTAGAAGGTGTATAGGTCGCAATTATTCATTTTTTATGTAATAGTAATTAGGATTTAATTTCTGCATTTTACTTTCAGCATCTCCCCATTTTGGCTATGTACCCCTTAATCCCGAAGCCCTGTAATAGCGTAGGACATTTACGTTTCCGCACTTTATTTTCCTGTATGATATTAATTGTGTGGTTAGTAAAATAGGGAGTGTCAACGATTAATCGAATATAGTTCGCCTAAACGCAAGATAAATATCTTAATCTAACCCACCTGATTGTTGCACTCACACACCTTTAGGGTAACCTCTCTTATGTTGCCTTTTGATACAATAGTCAAGTCCCTCGGATGTAGGGATACCTTAGCACTTACTACCTCCGATTTAAATCATCATAGTCCCTCCGATTTTAAGATCATAGTCTCTTCGATGTTGCCTACGATAAATGATGTTGTCCCTCGATTAAATGATGATAGTCCCTTCGAATGCTAAGGTATCCTTACTTGTTGCCTTTTATGACTATTCTCATCAATTCGTAAGACTTCCTACCCTTCTTATGGTATGGATAGCCTTATGATAAACGATGACCCTCGATGACCCGAACATCCAATGAAAAGACTACCTACCCTCCAAGTGGTATGGATAGCCCCTTTCAAAATAAAAGACTTAAAGAACAAGAAATATCCACTCTTAGGGTAGGTGCTCTTAATCGCTTGCTCAACATTCAATTCAAATTCAAATTACTTTTCATACACCTCTTTTCAAAATAACTTCCAAAAGGCTACACTTATTTACAAGTTAAAGTCCTTATTCAAAAAAATCTTTTTCTAAACACACAATGCACTCTTTTCAAACAAATCAAACAAACAAGTGAGCTAAGCAATTAAGAGCCCATGGATAACCATGGATACAAATGGTGCTTACACCTTTCCTTTGTATAACCTACCCCCCAAACTCAAAATCTTTCAAAGGTCTTTCCTGTTCTTTTTGCCTTTCCTAATTGGATAAAATAAAAGTCGATGGCGACTCTTGCTGTCCGCAACATTTCAAAAAGTCAGTTCTCCCACCGAGTTACAGCGCGCCTAAGCTCGCTTAGCGAGCAAATCCTTTCTTTGCCCTAAAATAACTTGGTCCTTAAGTTCTCTAAGCCAACATACATCACTTAGCGTGCCTACTAGCAAGCTTTGTTGCTTAGCTTTGAATTTACTTGGCTCTTATTCATTCTTTTTTCGCCTTTGCTCGCATAGCGAGGTCTTGTTCTTGGCTAAGCGAGGCCTTATTCATTCTTTTTACCTGTACTTAATTAATACACTGTTAAAAAGTTCATACAGGCGTTTTATCATGTTTTATTGATAAGTTAGGGGCTTTTTCATTAATTACTTGCAAAAAGAAGTTAGTAAGTCTTTATGAATTTCATGTATTTTTAACACTTATCAACTATTGACTACTTTATTATTAGTGAATTTCATTTTCAGTGAACTACTTCAGACGTACGTGACAACTCTACTGAATTATCAATTTTGTGTTCTTTAATCATTATTTATTTAATTATTTATCTATTAATTCACATAACCAAGTCTCACATAACCATGTCTCACATATTATTTCAGTATTGTGTCTCACATCTTGTTTTTGAACAACCAATAATTTTTTTATAAGAATTAGAGGGGGTATTATATTTGTTTTTCAAAAATCATGAGTCCATTAATTGTTCATATTGATACTAGTTTGACCTGGTTTAAACTTTGAAGGACCTCAACCACTAATAAAAAGGAACATTGCATACCCCGCATATGATAAAAGGATAATTTTCAATTCGAAAAACAAAATAGCCAAGTGTGGGGGCTTGACCAACTAACTACCATTTGACGTGGTCAATTCTCTCTCGTGAAGGAGGCTCTGACTAAACTCACAACATGTGCTGCTCCAGTTTTATAAGGTATTTTTGCGACTTAAGAAAAGTAAGACAAGTGGTTGCTTTGAAAACGTTGTGTCTGTCGTTTTTATGTAAAAATTGGATGGATTTGAAGTCATGCATTGACTCTAAATATAAAAATTATACGTATAATTTCTTCAAAAGAAGTCGTGTAAACAATTATTAAATTTATTATTTAAAGAAATAATTTAAAATTAACCAAATATTAATTAACTTATTTTAACCTTCTTATATAGATTTGATGAAAATTATGTTGAAGTTGCCAACAAGGGCCTAAGGGTCGGTGATAGTAACATGGAAATCCCTTAATTCAATAAACCTTAGGTTTTCAACACAAACATATTTATTTTAGAACCATGAATGTTCTCATTTATTCCCCATTAAAAAGAGTGTGACTATAAAAAAACCTTAAAATGTTCCTTAGTTTTGGCTGTGGTCAAAACATGAATGCGCAGTTCAATGTTTTTTGAGGAATTACTTGCAGTGCTATTAAATTATACTCCTACTGTACTAATAGTTTGTGAAATCCTACGTTGAATGCCTCAAATAAAATATGCTTCAAATAATTTATTTCAAACTAATGTAGCATGTGACCATGTGTAGACTTTATATTAAAAAAACAAGTGTAGCATGGGTAATCTCGAAGGAAAATGTTATCATACGTGTTGAGGATGATAAGTCAAACTTACTTATAATCAAAACAAAAATAAAAAATCAATTATATTTAGAGTATTTGAATTGTCAAAATATATTTTATTATTGGTCATAAATGATTTTAAATTTGTTCAATTGAAAAAGACTTTATTATTTGTTGTCGAATGTTTGTAATTTTTTTTCTTCAAATATTCATCAATCAATCGAATGACAGAACACTTTAAAAAGTAATTTACTTTTATGATAAATATCTATAAAGAATCATGATTATGAATGATTGTGCCCAGTTGAGTGTGTATAAGAACTCGATTTTATAAAACAATCTTAAAATAATTTTGAATCTTGTATGGTTTTCAACTTTTTGTAATTGTTGTACAATTTTTATGAGAATAGTTTGAACGGCCGATGTAAATATGCAGGCCTAAGCCAGAGGATCCCATAAGATACACAGAATCATCGCATTTTTATTTTAGTTCTAGATCATTGGTGCTATTATTAAGATTATTAATCACTAAAAAGGAAACATTGTTCCTATTTTTCAAACGATGAAAACAAAAACACATTCTCTTCATTAAATATAACCAATAACTTTTAATAAATTTTTTATGAATATATATAAAAATTAAAACAAATAAAAGTTCATACTAATAATATTCAATCTCCTAAGACAATAAATATAACTTTTAAAATGATTGATTTTACCATTCGCAAAATGATAGTGACGTTTTAATTACCCATTTATTTGTTATTTCAATATAATTTTTAAGAAAATGAATTGTATTATATATAAGACCATATGTTTTAATATAAAATTACAAAAAAATAGGCTTAACTAATATTTGTTATTAAAAAAAATTTGGCCAAAAAGATGATTTTACATTTTCAAAATTCAGAAATAGAAAGTGGAGTATCATCTTAAAGTGCGATAAGAAAAAACATATCAAAGCAGAGTTTAACATAACTCTAGTTTACTAACAAAATCAACAACGAGCTGATATCGAGCTAATTCTAATTTCATAGCATAGAAAAATTCAACTAGAAGGTGGACCCAAAAGAGAACTTGACGTGGATGAATGAATGACTAAGAAAAATATATAAGGAAATATTGCTTTCAACACTAGTAGTATAAATCTCATTAAGAATTTAGTACTTCAATCTCGAACGAAACACATTGAGATTATATATCATTTTATATCAAAGACCGTGTTGAAAAGGGGATTGTATAATTGAGTTTGTGTCTTTATTTAATCAATTCACATACATTTTTACTAAACCTCTTCCTAAAAAAAAATCTTTATTATAAGAAATGTCTCCTTCTTCTTCCTCCATTTCTCATTGTGAAAATATTTGTTTTATGTATTATTTACCTGTTTATTCTCTATCTTCCTGTTCTTCTCCCATTTTTGATAATGTCAAAGGAGAATAACTATACTCTCAAGGAGAGTATACTATACCCTTTTTATCTGTAAGATGGAGTTAACGACTCCAATATTTTCATCTTAATTTTTATGATTTACCACCTACAGGAAAGATGTGTTATCATCATAAAAAATGAGGAGAATGTGATTTTATGTACTATGCAGGATATGATGTTAACAATTGTGGTTTTGATGATGACGAAATAATAAAATTGAAATAATCATAAGCATCATCAATGTAGAAGTTGTCAAAAAGAAAAGTTAAGAAGGTTTCAATGTTGAGAGCAAAATTAGTCAAATACAAATATCATCATCGAAGGGAACTGAAATTATGAAAGCTCCCCTAATATTGTGCTTTAATTTTATCTAATTGTTCTGGATCAATAATATATATTTAAGTAAGAGTATATCTCATAGTACTAAGGCAGTGCACACACACTAAAATATTTTACAAAACTTTATCTATTTCAAAATAGTTATTAAAAATCATTATTGTTCTCTCACTAATCAATTAAGAAGCATCCTAACCAATTAGGAAAATAAAATCTCACTCTCTAATGGATTAAAACTTATATCTAATCGATTAAAGAGCAAGCTCTCCACATAATTGATTATGAACCCTTTTAATCAATTAGGACGCCAACCTAAGTAAACTGTTTTCATGTTTGCTAAGTCTAATTGATTAGCGCCACAAGCTAATCGATTAGAAAATGGCCAGAGCCCATGGATAATTTCCCTTTTGATCTAAATTTTTTCTCCTATATAAAGGAGTATTGTGCACTCTTCCAAAGCATAAAAATCTGATTTACTACTTTTTTTATTACTTACTTTCTTCATATAAACTATTTTTATACCATTGTTATTATCTTATTGTTGATAGAGCGAAAGGCTTAAAGTAGAGTAATGTATGTATGTTGCTCTGATCATGTTGTGTCAGAGTGTCGTCAAGAACAAATCAAAACTATGAGAAAGATTGAATTTCTTGAACAAACACAAGAAACTTTATTAGGTTTCAAGAAAGAGAGAGAAGAAGAAGAAGAAGAAGATGAAGAAGAAGAAGAAGAAGGAAATATATATATATATATATATATATATATATATATATATATATATATATATATATATATATATATATATATATATATATGATTGATTGTAACTATTTTTCTATTCACTTACTCAATAAGGATTTAGAGATTAAAAGTGAATAACAACAATCAACCTCTCTCAACAACCTGAGAGAACTAGATTATTTATAAACTACTAAGCTAACTTAGTCTACAAGCTAACTTAAACAATTGGGCTAAACAAACATGCCCAATTCGACATGCTAACAAACCTAGCATTATCGACTACTGCATGCTATAATGCATTTCGACTACAGCATACATGACTTCGACATCATCATGTGAATAGACTTCGACAACATCCTTAATCTCTATCAAACCATGGAAGCTACCCCTGCCGAAACTAGAGTTCGATCCAAATCTCCATCTTGAATCAAACTTTACAACATCACAGGAACAAACTAGCTTTCACCATGCAGCTTATCAACTGCATACAGTGAAAAAAATTGCAGCTTGGCAATGTCTTAGTGATCATATCATCAACTTTATTTACAATCGAAATCTTCAGCACTTGGACCTCTCCATGCTCGATTATTTCTCTAAAGAAATTCAACCTCACATTGATGTGCTTGGTTCGCTCATGATAGGCTAAATTCTTTGACATGTGTATTGCACTTTGACTATCACATTTAACAGTGATAACTTGACCTTGAAGTTTCATCTCTTTAGCAAACCCTTCAAGCCACAATGCTTCTTTCACAGCTTTAGTAAGGGAAATATATTTCATTTTAGTGGTTGATAAGGTAACAACCTTCTGAAATGCCACTTTCCAACTAATTGATGTGTCAAACATAGTGAAAACATATCCAAAAAGAGATTTTATGGAATCTGAAATTCTGGTATGACAGACTCAGGATGTCACTCACAATGTCAAGACATCTAATCTGTTATCAGCTTAGCAAAGGCAGAACAAAACAATCCCCAATTTTTGATTACCCCTAAGAAGGAGTCCATGAGTACTGGGATTATGTTTTTTCAGTCAACATAACCAGATTGTAAACTTTATTGGTTCTATAAATGGATCAGCTATCAAACTTGAACCTGATGTTATACGCGATGTCACAACATCCAAGACTGAACAGACAATACAATGCAGAAGAAAAATAACACAGTGAATTGTTAACCCAGTTCGGTTTAACTACCTACTCTGGGGGCTACCAAGCCAGGAAGAAGATTTCACTATCAGTAGTACTATTTTATGTAAACAATCTCTGGTTTACAGATAAATAACATCTGGTTTACCTAGTCACTACCCAATGCAACCTTTATCTTAGAACTCCATCTAAGACAAGGGAACCTCTGCTCACTCCCTAGTGATGCCTAACTATTACAATCCTGCAACAGCTATTTAAACAATCAACAATAAACACTAACTTAATATTGCTTCACAGCTTCAATCAAGAACATAATACTCAACTCTTACCTACAGGTTTCGAGTGAGAACAGTAACTTCTCTTACCTACAGGTTTCGAGAAGGACATGGAAGCCATCTCACAGCCTGGGTGGTCTACCTATAGAAATCCTAATGACTACATCTTTTCTAAACACGGTTTTCTATATAAACTATGTTACAAAGGTTTCTATTTATAACCTATTCTCAATTAGATTTGGGCTTACAAATCGCAGCACTACTAGCTGTTACAAATCTGCATATATCTTCTGCTAAAAGAAAGGTCTTCAATCACAAGTTTCCTAATTTATCTCCTAAATTAAAAATTGCTGAATATTCAATATTCTGATTTGATTCTTCAATATTCTGACTTGATTCTATTGACCTTTAAATCTGCGCCACATAGGATTACATAATATTCCATAGAATATTGTGTATCTGTTGAGTATTAGATTGAATCTTCATTCCAGTTCTGCAGGTGCGATGTCATGAGTTGATGTCATGACATTCCATATAACATCTTGCTTGTACCTGTTTTGTTCTTTTATATTTGCAAGACTTATACATTGTATTGCATTTTGCTGCTATTATATTTTAGCCAAACATAAATGCCAATCAGCCAATAAAAACATCAATAGAATCCATACAACCTGCATAATTAGAGCCGACATATCCTTCGATTTCTGCTTTATTGTCATCACCACATGCTCCAACATAAATCATGACTCTATTCAGAGATCCATTTAAGTACCTTAGAATCCACTTCAATGCTTGTCAGTGTGCCTTTCCAGGACTGACCATATACCTGCTTACGAGGCTCACTCCGTAGGCTATGTCTGGCCTCGTACATACCATATCATACATCAAAGAACCTACTATACTAGCATATGGAATGTTATTCATATATACTTTTTCAGCTTCAATACTCAAACTTTGCATCGTACTCAACTTGAATTGAGAATCTGTTGGTCTTACAAAAGACTTTGAGTTTGACATACCAAACTTGTCGAGATTCTTTCGCATGTATGTCTCTTGATATAAGCATAATATCGTTGCTTTCTATCTCTCCATATGTCAATTCCAAGAATCCTGGATGCAGATCCCAGATCCCCTATGTCGAACTCTTTATTGAGTTCAACCTTCATCTTCATTACATCCTCGACACTGTTGCTTGCTATGAGGATGTCATCCTCAAAAAGCAACAAAATAATAAGTGAACTTATAGGCTAAAATATGAAGTAAACACAGTGGTCGAATTAGCTCCTAGTGAAATCTATGTGTGCCATGAACTTGTCGAATCTCCTATTCCCTTGACAAGGAGACTGTTTCAGGCCATATAACGACCTATTTAGCTTGCACACATAATCTTCCTTTCCTTTTTCTGCATACCCTTCAGGTGTTAGCTGAAGATTTCGTTTGGGAAGAATATCCTTCGAAGGTTTGAAATTCGAAGGAAGATGGTTACTGATGACCATCTTTGAGATCAAAAATGGCTACTGATGGCCATGTTCGAGAATGATGGTTTAAGTTGGAACGGAGACAGTTAGCACTGAAGCTAAATTCGAAAAGAATCATCTTTGGGGACTTAAATGTTTTTACGAAATATGTAAAGTACTGAAGCTTAGCGTATTTTCGTGGCATTCTCGATTCTGATTACGTTGCCACACGTCGAAAGAGGATTCAGGCGGGAGGATTTGAATTTCGAAGTAGTTTATATAACTGCACAAAGACAGATGGCATCCCAAGGATTCTCGTGAGTAACGTGGCATCAGATTAGTGTAGGACCGTTAGGGTCTAATTTAGTATAAATAAGGGTCTTAGTATTAGGATTCTATGTGTTCATTTTGTACAAATCACTCACATACTGCTCAAGTATCAAGTGTTAAGAGAACGAGTTTCGCTGAGAAATGTACGTATGACACCAACACCATTTTAAATACATTTGTATCTTTCTTTATTCAAGTATCTTTTGATATTACTGCATTTCGTTTACTTTTTTTCATTTACATTCCTGCACTCTTTATTTTCATTCTATTTAGTTTCGAAGCATTTAAGTTTCTACACTTTAAGATTCTTGCACTTTACAGTTTTGTCTTATATTTTATCTTTATCTTACCCTTCGCTGATGTTATATTTACGTGTATAACAAGGTGATTGCTAATCTTTATTTCTTTGATTAAGTATTTCTTATTTCGAGACAAGCCAACCATAGACATAATTCGAACTATCATGAATAACAACCTTTTTGACTATGTCCTAGGATCAATCTAGTCGATCCTGCGAGTAACCAAATCATACTTATTATAGTTTGGAAGACTAGCGGTTGTTTACCGGAAATCACCGTAAACAAATTGGCACGTCCAGTGGGACAGTGTCAAACAGATTGTTATTAATTGATTGTTTTGTTTTGTCTAGAAAATATCAAGACCTTGTATGAACCTTAGGAACGGTAAATTAACCAACAGTGCACAACCGATTCCTAAACGAAGGTACAACAAGAAAATGGTCAATGCGACCAGTGGAGGGGGAAATCAAGATCCCCCACAAGGGTCAGGAACAGTAGCGACAAATTCTACGCACGTTTCGACTTCTACTCAAGAGGCGCAGGCTATACCAGTTTCGACAGGATCTGAATCCATAGGTAGTTCCCAGGCGATACCGGAAAATACTACAGGGACAACAGGGACTGTACCAGTTTCGAGTTCGACCACCGCGCCTCCATTCATTAGCGCAAGCGAGATACCACCTTTCTCGACAAACGCTGCAAGTCAGTTATTTTCCCCAGGACCATCATCGACTTTCGAAGGTTGGAGACCCAACAATCCATATGGAATGCCATATTCATATATGACAGGATTACGAGGATCAGGGCCTACATACACTATAACTAACCCGATGGCATTTTCGCGGAATGTCAGTTCGATAGGTCGAAGCGCACAGAATACTGGCTTCTCTGCCCAAATACCCCCTTTTACCACAAATAGTCAAGCAGCATTTCGACAGGAAATGGATGCAAGTAACCATGATATGTTAGGAACCATTGCCAAAGAATTGGGCTCCATCTTGAATCTGTTAGCAACAAACATTGCTAGGACTAACCAGGATAATGTGGAAACTTTCCAAAAAATATCATCTCAAATAAATCGAATAGCAGATTTTTTAGGAATTCCACAAAATAGACGAAGGAACAACCAATCAACTTATCAGGAAGGGGAACCTATTCTAGAACAAGTTCGAGCCACAGCACCACCATCTAGACCAACACCAGTCGAGCAAAACCAAGTGATAGACTTAGAAACTCGAAGGCAAACGACTAACGTTGGCCAACAAGCAGTTGCCCAGCAACAGCCTAATCTGGTGGTAGTAAGAAGAAACGAACATCCTGACGAAGTGGTCCATAGGGTTAGGAGAGACAATTTGGCAACAGGGAACAATCTCACTGCCATGATAGAGAGAATAATGGCTAACAATGGCCTTAATACCGGGCTTCGACGCCCAAATTATACATCCCCAATAGCAGAATATATCATGCAAACGGAATTGCCAAGGGGTACCAAAGTACCAAAATTTACTAAATTTTCAGGGGACACCAACGAGTCTACCGTGGAGCACATAGCCAGATATCTGACGGAAGCAGAGGATCTAGCAAGGAACGAAGATTTAAGGATTAAATACTTCCCTAGTTCGCTAACAAAAAATGCTTTTGTTTGGTTCACTACTTTGCCCCCAAATTCCATAGATGCATGGGCACACTTGGAAAGATTGTTCCATGAACAATTCTACATGGGTCAAACCAAGATAAGTCTGAAAGAATTGGCTAGCATCAAGAGGAAGTTTATGGAGTCTATAGATGACTACTTAAACAGGTTCCGTTTGTTGAAATCAAGGTGTTTCACGGTTGTCCCAGAACATGAGTTAGTCGAAATGGCCGCAGATGGTCTAGATTATTCAATCAGAAAGAAACTAGATACCCCATACCTGAGGGATATGGCCCAATTGGCCGACAGGGTTCGACAAGTCGAACGACTAAAAGCAGAAAAGGCCAGAGCAAATAAAAGTTACAAGAAGGAGAGGGTAGCATACATCGAAGCTGAAGACGTTGACAGCGAATCTTTCGAAGACTCATACAGCCTGGAAGATGTCGAAATAGATCTTGCTGAATTAAAAGAAGCACCACCTTATTCTTGCAAATTGCTCACGAAATCTATAGATGATTACTTAAACAGGTTCCGTTTTTTGAAGTCAAGATGCTTCACGACTGTCCCAGAGCACGAATTAGTTAAAATGGCTGCAGGTGGCCTAGATTATTCAATTCGAAAGAAACTGGATACCCAATACCTAAGAGATATGGCCCAATTGGCAGACAGGGTTCGACAAGTCGAACGATTAAAAGCAGAAAAGGCCAGAGCAAGTAAAAGTTATAAGAAGGAGAGAGTAGCATACGTCGAAGCAGACGACGTTGATGGCGAACCTTTCGAAGATTCATACAGTATGGAAGAGGTCGAAATAGATCTTGCTGAGTTAAAAGAGGCGCCACCTTATTCTTGCAAATTGCTCACCCCTTCTAATGGAAAAAATCCAGTAGAAAATGATAAAAGCGATAGATTTCCTAAGAAAACTTATACATTTGATGTCACTAAATGTGACGAAATATTTGATTTATTAGTAAAAGATGGCCAGATGATAGTACCTCCCAATTCAAAAATTCCTCCGTTAGAACAACGGAAGAAGCGAGGTTTTTGCAAATATCACGGTTTTTTAGGCCATAAAACTTCACAATGTTTTCTTTTCAGGGATTTAATTCAGAATGCTATCAAGGATGGGCGTCTGAAATTTGCTGACAAAACCAAGAACCATATGAAGGTTGACACAGATCCTTTGAGTGTGGCTGACACTAACTTGTGTGAACCACTTGACGTCAACATGGTGGAAGTGTCTAAAATTGATGCTGCTGAATCAGAGATAAATTCAGGTGGAAAGCAGGCTACTGAAAGCCTAAATGCCAATTCGATCTTCAATACTGATGTTGAAGAATCCTTTGATGCTGAGATGACTGAAGATCTGAAAGGAAAGACAAGTGAGGCCACTGAAGACCTCACAGTGAAGCTCCAGCAGATACGAATTTCCGAGGCTCCTCCGGCAGTTGTTAACATGGTCAATGTTAGACGGCCTTTATCTGAAATAGAAGAACTAGAAAAATGGATGATAAGGGAGAAAGGAAATATTGAAATTTCACCAAGAGGGAACAGCCTGAAGGATTATCTCTGGGATTGTCATGTGAAAAATGGTGGAAAAATGCTGATGTGCCCAAGATGTTCAGTTATGCTGAATCGAAGGGTTCAAGCCAATTTCGAGAGGGCCCTGCGAGAAAGAATGGAGCAGCCTTGGAGAGGAGGAAACTTATTGCTGAAGGTGTACCCAAGGACTGAAGAAAGCTTGGTGGGTTTCTTGGTCAGATGTCACAATGATAACTCTGAGATTGCATTGTGCCCTAGGTGTGGAGCAGTTTATGATGAATTACTAGTAAGATCATTCGAAAGGGTGTATCTCTACATGGGTCGGGAAACTCAAGGACTTCGTCCCAACTTGTATGGGTTCGATATCAGGACCCCATCAAGGAGGCCTGACAGCCCACATCCTAGAGCTCGAAGGGTCACATTCAAAGTTCCTACCGACATACCCACGGATAGATGGATGCAAGCTGGTGCCAGAACCAACAAATGGCGAAGTTGGGACCAAGGAGGAAGAACTGCAATGGCATATAGGAAGCAATTCCAGACTTCCAATCGAGAGATGTACAAGTTGGAGAACTACAAAGGCAAAAATCCTATGTCCAGATCCCAATGGAGAAGGCACCAGAGGATGAAGAAAGCCCAAAGGGAATACAAACCAAGGGAGACTGGAGAATCAAGTAGCAATCAAATCCCAATGCAGGGGGCAAGGACAAATAAACCTCCAGTGGAGCGTAAGCTATTCGATTTTGAAAATGAGAAAGAAGAAGAAAAAATGCATTCCAGCCCTTGGAAGGAAGACGATAGGATGACAAATGATTTCGACTCAGACGGAGTATCGTCGATAAACCTAAATTGCAATGTTGTGTCAGTACTCCCTCATGAGTTTAACCAAGAAACCGAAGTTGAGGATTGTGAGGAAGCTGATGAGGAAGAGATGGCAAGACACAGACCTGTGTGTTATTATGTGCTGAACAATGGGGCAGTCGAAGAGCAGAACGCTTTCTTCGAAAGGCCTGACGAAGGTATGAGGAATCATTTGAAACCACTCTACATAAGAGCCAAGATTGAGAATGTTGGCATTAACAAAGTCTTAGTAGATGGGGGAGCAGCAGTGAACCTAATGCCCCAATACATGTTGATGAGAATTGGTATGTTCGATACTGATATAAGACCACATAACACGGTTCTGTCCAACTATGAAGGCAAGATAGGGCCAACTTTAGGAGTAATTCAAGTGAATTTAATTGTGGGTTCCGTCATGAGACCAACTATGTTTATGGTCATACCAGCGAAAGCAAATTATAACCTCTTGCTCGGAAGGGAATGGATCCATGGGGTTGCTTCCGTGCCTTCGACAATGCATCAAAGGTTAACCATTTGGAGGGAAGATGGTATAGTAGAGAACATTGAAGGAGATCAGAGTTACTACATGGCTGAAGTTAATCAAGTTAATAAAACTAGCTTCGATAGGAACTTGGCAAACATAGGACCTTGCCATGCTGCGGAGGATATATATACCCCAAACAAGAATGCATTGTACTACTTGTCTCTACACCCAAATGGATTCCAATGGAATAGAGAAATAATGGACGGTCCAGAAGATACCGCACCAATAGAGCATTATCCAACAATACGGCCAACAGGCTGGGATGATGACGTTGATGATGTCTGAGTCATCCTTCTTCGAAAAGATTTCGGCTTATATAGCCGAGAACAAAAGAAAGACGGCTCTCGAAGCCGAATTATCAAACATGATGGTTGATGCAGTTCCAAGAAAGGAAGAGACGACAGATTCGGGGATACACATGATCCCTCAATCCCTTGAAGATCCAGTTCAAGTCGAAGAGATCTCAGGAGAAGAATCGAGTCAAAGGTTAGACGCAATCTACGATGAAGAACCCTTGGGATTCGAGAAGGACCCAATGGCGTCGAATATAAAAATGTTAGCCCAAGATCCACTCGAAGAAGTAAATCTCAGAGATGGAGATCAGAGGAGGGTAACATACATGATCGGTAAAATAGCAAGTGTACTATTTTGCCTCTGTAGTAATAAAGGGAAAATTCCCCGAATATCGATCTCAAGGACTGCGTGAGATTATAGAGTTAGTCGCACTTCAATTAAACAAAAAGCCTTGGGGTTTTGGTTTTTGTGATTACAATTTAAATTGCAAATAAACTTAAAAAGGTTGAATTGGCCAAATATGAGTAACATGCCAGGGTAGGTGTGTGCATTAACATGTAACAATTCTGAACCCTTATCTCATTAACAAAGTTCAACTTATCAATTACCGGTTCTTAAGGGTATTTGCTCCTAAGTCCTTAGTGGGCAAACTTTTGAACATTGAAATCCTAATCCCAAAGTCCTTCGAAATTAGTGATCAAATCAAATATTATTATAATCAAGAACAATCCGGTTACTATAGGGTATCCCTAGTCCTAGGTGATATCTACTATAATATAATGGTATAAAAACCCTAACAATGGAGGTCAATCCTAATTGTCAGTCATAAATCAATCCAGTTGGTCCGACGAAGAAAGCATTAAAAACCTTATACCATTAAATTGAATGTAAAAGAGAAACATGTTATTGAAATTCGGAATTCAAAATCATCACAAATGTTAATCAGGGACACCCCCCTAGCATTGGGGGGTTTAGCTACTCATATCATCCAAAGAAATTACAAAGATATCAAATAAAGACATTACAATAGAGATGATGAACTTTGATCTTCAATGGCTTCCGCTCATGAGAGTTCTCCGTTCTTCTCCAATTGCATAGGCTTCTTCTCTCAATCCTCCAATTCTTCGTGTGGCAAAAAGATCCCTAATTCATCTTGAAAGCTCTCCTAAATAGTGCAGACTCACTTAAGTTGGTTGGAAATACCAAAAACACCCTTGCAGGCAAACCACTGAACAAAATCATAAAATTCACTGAAATCAGCGTCAAACCCAACACGGGCCGTGTTGAGCAACACGGGCACCCGTGTTGGTCCCCTGGTATATTTATTTTTATTGATTGGTCCCAGACTTAGCAACACGGGCCGTGTTGAGCAACACGGGCACCCGTGTTGCACCACTGTTTTTCCTTTTTCTCAAACTTTGCTCCCAGCTCTCTTCCTGACACGGCCCGTGTTGGACAACACGGCCACCCGTGTCAGGCCTCCTGTAGCATGTTTTCTGAACTTCCTCAAAACTTCCGAGTTTCGCACTGATTTACTCCGATTTCTCCATATGAACCTGAAACATTAAAACACACAACCAAAGCATAAAATGACGAATAAAGAAATAAAACACTCAATAACAAAACTTAAACATACTTAAAAACAACGATAAAAATATGTGTGAAAACCACTGATCAATACATCAGTGCAAAACTAGAGCCAACTTTGAAGGCAAAAGTCATCGCGTTGTTGAAGAAGAACAAAGATTGCTTCGCATGGGATTACGATGAGATGCTTGGTTTAGGGCGAGATTTGGTCGAATTAAAGTTGCCCATAAAGGAGGGAAAAAAGCCCATCAAGCAAACTCCTAGAAGGTTCGCACCAGAAATTCATTCGAAGATCAAAGCAGAGGTCGAAAGACTTCTACGATGCAAGTTCATCAGAACTACGAGGTATGTCGAATGGATTGCTAATATTGTGCCGGTTATTAAAAAGAACGGTTCATTAAGAGTATGCATAGATTTTTCGTGATCTTAATGCAGCAATGCCTAAAGATGAATATCCCATGCCTGTGGCAGAAATGCTAGTAGATTCAGCCGCAGGCTTTGAATATCTAAGTATGTTGGATGGATATTCTGGATATAATCAGATCTTCATTGCAGAAGAAGATGTGTCCAAAACGGCTTTTCATTGCCCAGGGGCAATAGCCACTTACGAGTGGGTTGTAATGCCTTTCGATTTAAAAAATGTTGGGGCAACTTATCAAAGAGCAATGAATTCTATATTCCATGATTTTATAGAAACATTCATGCAAGTATACATAGATGACATCGTTGTGAAATCTGTTTCAGATTACAGTCATCTTGATCATCTGAGCCAATCATTCGAAAGAATGAGAAAACATGGCTTAAAGATGAACCCCCTTAAGTGTGCTTTCTTTGTGCAAGCTGGAGATTTCCTGGGCTTCGTTGTCCACAAAAAGGGAATAGAAATTAATCAAAATAAAACAAAGGCTATTATGGAAACAAAGCCTCCATCCACGAAGAAAGAATTACAGTCTTTACTGGGAAAGATAAACTTATTGAGAAGATTCGTCTCTAACTTGAGTGGACGCACGCAAGCTTTTTCTCCTTTACTTCGACTAAAGCAAGGAAAGTTCGAATGGCGTGCCGAACATCAAGAAGCTTTCGAGAAGATAAATCAATACTTTATGCATCCACCAATTTTATCTCCCCTAAATGGGAAGAAACACATGCGCCTGTATATCTCAGCGTCAGATAATACAATAGGTAGCATGTTATGAAGTGGCTTTCAAACTTAATCCTCCAAAATTCCCTCCACTGCCAAGTGCTGATTTTGGTGTGGCTTTAAGCCCTCCTTTCCCAGACTGGTTCGTGTGTGGGAACGCTTTTAAAATTCTTCAGGAAAGCACTAAAAACGCGCTGAACGAGTGGTCCCGACTAAGCATACCCTGGATACTTTCAAAGGACATCTTCATATAGATCTTGAACATGTTCGTGTATTGACTCCAATACCTGAAGGTTTGGGTTTAGACAACTTTCGACTAACTTTTCTTTCTTTTGGCTGAAATACTGATTCCAGTTTCAACTACAGCCGTTGCTCGAAAGAGAAAGATCAAAGAAGCCGCTGTACAAAAGGATTCTGGAGTTTCGAAGAGCAACAAGACAAGTAGGAGTGATTCTACCACGACCGGCAAGAAACCCACGGTACATACGCATTTTATATTCTAATTAGTATATTTCTGTGGATAGTACTCACTTTGCCCAATTCATACTCTTCAGACTTCGAAACCTCCGGTACATTCGAAGCGAAAAGATTCTCAAACAGTTGTTTCAGATGATGAAGACAAATCTCCTCCTCGCACCAGGCAAGAACATAAGAAAAGACAGAAGACTGTCACTCCTTCAGGCAAAGAAAAGGGGTCTGGTTCTTCGAAGATTACTTCACCGGCTGATAAGGTATCTTCCAAAGAATCACATTTAAAAGGTGGTAGTAACGTTCTTGTTGTAGAGAGCCACAACTCGAGCCCAGATAACATTCCAACCAAGGTATTTGGATTCCACAACATAATCATCTCTATAAATTTTAACTTAAACAATTAAGTTAACATTTTACCTTATGGTTGTAGGATGATGCTGGCACAGCCACTTCTGATCTCAAAGCCTTCAACCTTACCATCGACCTTGATAATCTCCAAGGTAAGTGCATGTTCTTTCTTATGATAAACAGATTTCTTGCAATCTTCCCATCATAATGTGTTCTAATTACTCAATGTAGACAAATCTCATGTGCTTTCGCCAGTTGTCGAAGACGCTCAGCCTCTAGCGGCCATTATTCCTACTATGCCAGTTGAAGAAAGCCATTCAACTGATGATTCTCCTCCTACCCACAAAAGCGAAAATATGGGAGCAGATCGTCAATGTTCAGGTAGTAACGATGCAGTTGAACACCCAACTGGCAGTGAGGATACTGTATCTGAACAAGATGCTATGGAGGAAACTTCCAAACTAGCCACAGCTGGCCCTCACGAAACTTCATCCTTTGGGACCATAGTTTCTCCTGAAACTACTTCGACGCCTGCCCCAGCAAAGCCTACCCCTTCAGAGTTGGAGCAACTCAAACAGACTGATCCTCTCAGCTTCCTCAAGGCCATGATGAATATTGATAACATTTCGCCCTCTGAGCTCGAAACTTCTCCAGCTGTCCAGACAAAATCTGGTGATAAAGAGGACACTTCTGATCTTCTTCATCAAATAAAGGAAAAGTTCTTCGAAACCAACCTTGTCGAAGCTCTTAACAAGAATCCTACCAAATGTCATAGCTTGAACCAACTTTTGAAGAAGGTGGATCTATTTCTGGTCTCGAAAGAAGTCTCAGAGGTGATTGTACTGCTGAGTTCTCTAATCGAACAACTTCAGTCTGACATTCTTCGAAAGCAAAATGTTGACGAACAACTTACTGCGAAGATGACTTCTCATAATTCTTCATGGAAAGCTGCTACTGATGCAACCAAGAAGGGTGACGCCCTTAAGCTTAAACGTTTGAAGAATCAGGAAGCATATGACGAATGCGAGAAGAATATTAAATCCTGGAAACAGGAAATTAAAATGCTCGAAGAGAAGATAAAGGAGGCTGAGTCTCATCAAGCAACAATTCAGCAGACCAATCAGCAAGAATTAACTGAAGTGGCACAGTCAGGGATCCAATACTTTGAGGCTGCACAGAAACTAGTGGCAGAAATTGAAGAATTAAAGAGACAATGAGCATTGCTTGATCTTCGGATGTCTTCGTGGGAAACTCAGTATTCGAAGATAAAAGATAATCTTCCTAGGGATTTTAATTAGTTGCTTCGAATCTTGTAATCCCTTTTTGTAATACGCATTGATTTTGTCTTGTAATCGAATTCCACCAGGAACATATATATGCGCAACTTTTGTTTGCCAATTTACACACTCTACTCCATTTTTCAATGATCATGAGTAACATTCTAGCAATTCTTCAAATCTTTCCAAAATATATTTTATTGTCACAGTAATCTTAATAAATGCAAGCACGTGACCTGACTATCCTTCGCACTCCTTTTAGTCTAGACTTGACGTTTCTACTCCCTTAGCCGTAACCATCATTAAGTGATGACGTCACTTTCTTCAAAACGTCTCTTTAAGACGTGCGTGCACCAGTTTTTCATGATTACATCTCAACTTCCCAAGGCGGGAAACGGCGGAAGCCATAACTTCTCTTTGGAATACCAAACGCAGTCTAATCAATCATTAAAATTGAACCATTCCTTTATTGCCCCAGGTCTATATAAAGGATTAACATTACACTTCTTCCTTCACACTTGCTTCAAACTTTTGCTCAAGACTTTGTTTCTCTTCATCCGTTTTCTCAAAACACAGAGTTTTAAAAAAAACCTTTTCAACCTTTTTTCTTCTCCACATGGTGCAACCCCTCACTTACAATAACATTAGGGCTTGCATAAAAAAGGAGTTCAAAATATCTGAAGAAGAACTTGAGGAAAACTTCATAAGCATCAGTGCTCTTTTTGCTAACCAAGAGCTTGATTTCTATTATGAAATCCTAGAGGGGCCTGTTTATCCCAACATGCTAGCAGATTTCTGGATGTTTGCGTCTCTACGCATAGATCCGGAAGGTAGAACTACTATAGTTTCTGAGGTTCGACACGCCCACATCAAAATCACTCCTTCCACCATCTCTAACTTGATGAGATGTAACAACTCTGGTGAGACCTTTGATGACAACAGCTTCAACATGACGACTCATCTTCTGTTGAGGACTCTTATGGACAACGACCCTTTCAGCGCCAAAGTCATTAGAGTTTGGCACCAACTCCTCGTGGGTAACTTTCATCCACGAAACCATGATCAAAACAGCATCATGGTGGAGGACTTGGAATTTATCCTCTGTGCCCTTCGTCGGAAGAAAATCAACTTCCCCTTAATGATTTTCAAAGGGCTTGTCGAAGCCGTTTCTATGGCTGCTGCTCGTCAAGGGGCCGTAACGTGTCTTCCATATGGAAGGCTCTTGTCTTACATCTTCCTCAAAAAGGGAATAGTAAGGAGGATGCGCAACTCTGGATCCATGGACATGTTCGAGGCATAGAGCTTGCCCCTGTTGCCCCTAGAAGGATTAGACCAACGGATCAACTAGGAGGTGGTTTGGTTTAGGTTTTTATTTGTTTTAGTTTCTTTTTTTTTTGTTTTTTGTAACCTTAAATGTTTTGGAAACCAATCCTCCTGTTATGAATGTACTCCTCTCTTAATATTAATGGAAGATGTTTTGAAGTTTCTTTGTCTTCTTCTTTTATTTGCCATACATGTTTGTTTGAACACACAAAGCCATTTTGGTGTCAGTTCAACCATTTTGGCTTACGTAGTATACCTCAATATCTACGTTTTTGTAATCTTTACTTCATGCATGCTTGGTTTGTATCTCTTCAGATACTTCTCGTTTACTCTTAGGATCCTGCGATCTTCTGCTAACTCCTCTACCTCGTAAGCGTTATTCGAAAATACTTTCAAGATTCGAAAGGGTTCCTCCCAGTGTGGGGACCATTTACCAAGTGCTTGATTCTTTCGATCTATAGGTAAAATAACTTTCCAAACTAAGTCATTATTGATAAACGTTTTACCTTTCACCTTTTTGTTGTGTGCTCTGGACACTCTTTCTTTTTGTCTTTTTATCATCTCCAATGCTCGAAGTCTGTCTTCGTCCAGATCTACTAATTCATTCATCATCAACTCCCAATACATGTTAGGAGGGATTTCTGCCTGTCTTTGTATCCGAACTGACTGCAAATATATCTCAACTGGGAGTACTGCGTCATGTCCAAATGTCAATTGGAAGGGTGTAGTGTTTGTAGCTTCTTTTGGAGATGTTCAACAAGCCCAAAGCGCTTGGTCCAGGGTTTTGTGTCAACTCTTAGGCTTTTTCCCCACATGTTTCTTTATGAGACCAATTATTATCTTATTCGCTGCTTCGACTTGTCCATTTGCCTGAGCATAGTAAGGTGTAGAAGTAAGCAACTTGAAACTCATTTCTTGAGCGAAGTCTTGCATCTTTCGCCCAGTGAACACTGATCCTTGATCTGTAGTTATACTTTCTGGGATTCCAAATCTGTATATGATGTGTTTTTGAATAAACTCAATCACAGCCTCTTGGTCCGCATTCGTCAGTGGTATCGCTTCGACCCACTTTGTGAAGTAGTCTATTCCTACTAGTATGTATCTTTGACCCTTAGAGGATTTAGGGTGAATCTCTCCAATTAAGTCTAGTGCCCAACCTCTGAAAGGCCATGGTTTTATTATTGGACTTAACTCATTTGCTGGAGCGTGTTGAATACCTGCATGTTCTTGACATTCTTGACACCCTTTTGCAAATTCTATGCAGTCTTTTAACATAGAAGGCCAATACATTCCATATCGAAACAGAAGCCATTTCATTTTGTGCCCCGCTTGATGTGCACCACACGCTCCACTGTGTACATTTGAGAGAGCCAAATATGCTTCTGCTTCACCCAAACATTTCAACAAGACTCCTTCAGGAGTTTTCTTGAACAATTCGTTCCCCATCAGGAAATATGACAAGGCTCTATACTTCACCTTTCTATCCGTGTCTGTCGAAGGATCTTTTAGATAGTTCACAATTGGACTCCTCCAATCTGTGTCTGCCACAGAGTCTATATTTAATACTTCAAATTCTTCTTTGCTGGCGAAACCTAATTGTGAATTCTCCAAGTCACTTGGGGAAAGCTTGGTAGCCATTGCTCTTCCTCTTACTTCGATCAGTTCCTCTAATTTCTCTTTTGATACCCTATATCCTGAGGCTAACTGTGCCAGATCATTGGCTTTTTGATTCTTGGTCCTCGAGACGTGACTTAGCTCCACATATTCGAATTTTTTAAGCAACCTATTTGCTATGACAAAGTACATGATCAAGTTTTCTTTGATGCATTTATATTCCTTCGTCAGTTGCTTAATTACTAATTCGGAGTCTCCTTTAATTTCGACTCTGGTTGCCCCCAATTCTAACAAAGCTTTAAGTCCAGCAATCAGTGCTTCATATTCAGCTTCATTATTGGAGCATAAGGGACCTTCAATCTTGTACTTGAGCTTTGTTGGAATTCCATCAAGAGAAATTATCAGCATCCCAACACCAGTTCCTTCTCTATGAGTTGAACCATCGAAGTATAGCCTCCAAGGCTTCAAATCTACATACTGTTGAGGGTTCTCAACCACTGCATGGTCAACAATGAAATCTGATACAATCTGACCTTTCATTGCCTTAAGAGGTTGAAATATTAGTGAGTACTCAGTAAGGGCTAAAGCCCATTTGCCAATTCGACTATGCAATATTGGCTTTGATAGCATATGTTTGATAACATCACAATGAGACGAAACATAAACATCAACTGACTTTATATAATACTTAAGTTTGATACAAGAGAAATATAAACAAAGGCAGAGTTTTTCTATTGCACTATACCTAGTCTTTGCATCATTTAGTACCCTACTTAAATAATAAATGGCTCTTTCGATGCCATTTTCATCTTCTTGTGCTAACATACTGCCTATTGTATTACCTGAAGCTGAAATATACAGGCGCATGTGCTTCTTCCCATTTGGGGGAGACAATATTGGTGGATGGATCAAGTATTGCTTGATTTTATCAAAAGCTTCTTGATGTTCAGCACGCCATTCGAACTTTCCTTGCTTGATTCGAAGTAGAGGGGAGAAAGCTTGCGTGCGTCCACTCAAATTAGATATAAACCTTCTCAAGAAGTTTATCTTCCCCAGTAAAGATTGCAATTCTCTCTTCGTGGATGGAGGCTTAGTTTCCATAATAGCCTTCGTTTTATTCTGGTTAATTTCTATTCCCTTTTTATGGACTACGAAGCCCAGGAAATCTCCAGCCTGCACAAAGAAAGCACATTTGAGGGGATTCATCTTTAAGCCATGTTTTCTCATTCTTTTGAATGATTGGCTTAGATGATCAAGATGATCGTAATCCGAAACAGATTTCACAACGATGTCATCTATGTATACTTGCATGAATGTTTCTATAAAATCATGGAATATAGAGTTCATTGCTCTTTGATAGGTTGCCCCAGCATTCTTTAAACCGAAAGGCATTCTTTAAATCTAAAGGCATTACAACCCCCTGGGCAATGAAAAGCTGTTTTAGACACATCTTCTTCTACAATGAAAATTTGATTATATCCAGAATACCCATCCAACATACTTAGGTATTCAAAGCCTGCGGCTGAATCTACTAGCATTTCTGCCACAGGCATAGGATATTCATCCTTAGGAGTCGCTGCATTCAGATCACGAAAATCTATGCATACTCTTAACGAACCATTCTTTTTTATAACAGGTACAATATTGGCAATCCATTCAACATACCTTGTGGTTCTGATGAACTTGCAACGTAGAAGCCTTTCGACCTCTGCTTTAATCTTTGAATGAATCTCTGGCGCGAACCTTCTAGGAGTCTGCTTTATGGGCTTCTTCCCTTCCTTTATTGGTAACTTTAGTTCGACCAGGTCTCTCCCTAAACCAGGCATCTCGTCATAGTCCCAAGCGAAACAGTCTTTGTTTTCTTTTAACAATTTGATGACTTTTGATTTCAACGCTGGGTCTAATTTCGCACTGACGTATGTTATCCTCTTTCGATCCACGTCTCCAAGATTTACTTACTCGAGTGGATCTTGGGCTAACATTTTTATGTTTGATGCCATTGGGTCCTTCTCGAATCCCAAGGGTTCTTCGTCGTAGATTGCGTCTAACCTTTGACTCGAAACTTCTTCTGAGATTTCTTCGACTCGAACTAAATCTTCAGGGGGTTGAGGGATCATGTGTATCCCCGAATCTGTCAATTCTTCCTTTCTTGGAACTGCATTAACCACCATATTTGATACTTCGGCTTCAAGAGCCGTCTTTCTTTTGTTCTCGGCTATATAAGCCGAAATCTTTTCGAAGAATGAATACTCAGACATCATCAACGTCATTATCCCAGCCTGTTGGCCGTACTGTTGGATAATGCTCTATTGGTGCGGTATCTTCTGGGCCGTCCATTATTTCCCTATTCCACTGGAATCCATTTGGGTGCAAAGATAAGTAATACAATGCATTCTTGTTCGGGGTATATATATCTTCCGCAGCATGGCAAGGCCCTATGTTTGCCAAATTCCTATCGAAGTTAGTTTTATTAACTTGATTAACTTCAGCCATGTAATAACTCTGATCCCCCTCAATATTCTCTACTATGCCATCTTCTCTCCAAATGGTTAACCTTTGATGCATTATCGAAGGCACAGCAGCAACTCCATGGATTCATTCCCTTCCGAGCAAGAGGTTATAATTTGCTTTTGCTGGTATAACCATAAACATAGTTGGCCTGGTAACTGAACCCACCGTTAAATTTACTTGGACAACTCCCAAGGTTTGCCCTATTTTGCCTTCGTAGTTAGACAAAACCATGTTATGTGGCCTTATATCAGTATCAAACATACCAATTCTTTTCAGCATGTATTGGGGCATTAGGTTCACCGCTGCCCCTCCATCTACCAGGACTTTGTTAATGCCAACATTTTTAATCTTAGCCCTTATGTAGAGTGGTTTCAAATGATTTCGCATACCTTCATCAGGCCTCTCGAAGAAAGCATTCTGCTCTTCAACTGCACCATTGTTCAGCACATAGTAACACACAGGTCTGTGTTTCGCCATCTCTTCGACGTCAGCCTCTTCACAATCTTCAACTTCAGTTTCTTGATTAAACTCATGAGGGAGTACAGACAAAACATTGCAGTTGAGGTTTATAGATGATACCCCATCAGAGTCAAAATCATTTGTCATTCTACCATCTTCTTTCCAAAGGCTGGAATGCATCTTCTCCTCTTCTTTCTCACTTTCAGAATCGAACAAGTTGCACTCTACTGGAGGTTTGCTTGTCCTTGCCCCCTGCATTGGGATTTGATTGCTACTTGTCTCTCCAGCCTCCCTTGGTTTGAATTCCCTTTGGGCTTTCTTCGTCCTCTGATGCCTTCTCCATTGGGATCTAGACATAGGATTTTTACCTTTGTAGTTCTCCAACCTGTACATCTCTCGATTGGAAGTCTGGAATTGCTTCCTATATGCCATTGCAGTTCTTCCACCTTGGTCCCAACTTCGCCATTTGTTGGTTCTGGCACCAACTTGCATCCGTCTATCCCTGGGTATGTCTGCAGGAACTTTGAACGTGATCCTTCGAGCTCTAGGGTGTGGGCTGTCAGGCCTTCTCGATGGGGTTCGGTTGTCGAACCCAAACAAGTTAGGACGAAGTCCTTGAGTTTCCCGGCCCATATAAAGATACACCCTTTCGAATGATCCTGCTAGCAATTCGTCATAGACTGCGCCACATCTAGGGCACAGTGCAACTTCAGAATTGTCGTTGTGACACCTGACCAAGAAACCAACCAAGCTTTCTTCAGATCGTGGGTACACTTTCAACAGCAAGTTTCCTCCTCTCCAAGGTTGCTCTAATCTTTCTCGCAAGGCCCTCTCGAAATTGGCCTGGACCCTCCGATTTGTCATAATTGAACATCTTGGGCACATCACCCTTTTTCCACAATTCTTTATATGACACTCCCAAAGATAATCTTTCAAACTGTTTCCTCTTGGCGGAATCTCAATGTTTCCTTTCTCCCTTATCAACCATTTTTCTAGTTCTTCGATTTCAGATAAAGGACGTCTAACATTGACCATGTTAACAACTGCTGGGGGAACATCAGAAATCTGAATTTGTTGAAGTTTCGCCCTAAGGTCCTCGGTGGCCTCCCTGGTTTCCTCTTTCAAAACTTCAATCATTTCTGTTTTGGAGGATTCTTCAACATCAGTATTGAAGACTGTATTGTTATTTAGGCCTTTAGTAGCCTGTTTTCCAGTTGACATCTTTTCCAGTTCAGCAACTTCGACTTCAGACACCTCTACCATGTTGACATCAAGTGGTTCACACAGATTAGTGTCAGCAATGTTCAAGGGGTTTGTGTCGACCTTCATGTGGCTTTTGGCCTTATCAGCAAATTTCAAACGTCCATCTCTGATAGCATTCTGAATTAGATCCCTGAAAAGAAAACATTGTGAGGTTTTATGGCCTAAAAAACCATGATATTTACAAAAGCCTCTCTTTTTCCGTTGTTCTAACGGAGGAATTTTAGAATTAGGAGGCACTATCATCTGGCCATCCTTCACTAGTAAATCAAATATTTCGTCACACTTAGTGACATCAAATGTATAAGTTTTCTTAGGAAATCTATCGCTCTTATCATTCTCTACTGGATTTTTTCCATTGGCAGGGGTAAGTAATTTGCAAGCATAAGGTGGTGCTTCTTTTAGTTCGGCTAGATCTATTTCGACCTCTTCTACACTATATGAGTCTTCGAAAGATTCGCTGTCAACGTCTTCTGCTTCGACGTACGCTACCCTTTCTTTCTTGTAGCCCTTGTTTGCCCTAGCCTTTTCTGCTTTTAAGCGTTCGACCTGTCGAACCCTGTCTGCCAACTGGGCCATATCCCTTAGGTATTGAGTATCCAGTTTCTTTCGAATTGAATAATCTAAACCACCGGCAGCCATTTCGACTAGTTCATGCTCCGGGACGATCGTGAAACATCTTGATTTTAACAAACGGAACCTGTTTAGGTACTCATCTATAGATTCTGTGAACTTCCTCTTGATGCTAGCCAATTCTTTCAGACTTATCTTGGTTTGACCCATGTAGAATTGTTCATGGAATAATCTTTCCAAGTGTGTCCAAGCATCTATCGAATTTGGGGATAAGGTAGTAAACCAAACAAAAGCATTTTTTGTCAGCGAACTAGGGAAGTATTTAATCTTTAAATCCTCATTCCCTGCTAAATCTCCTGCTTCTATCAAATATCTGGCAATATGTTCCACCATTGATTCACTAGTGTCCCCTGAAAACTTTGTGAATTTGGGTACTTTGGTCCCCCTTGGTAATTCTGTTTGCATAATATAATCCGCTATGGGGGATGTATAATTTGGACGTCGAAGTCCATTACTGAGGCCATTATTGGCCATAACTCTCTCTATCATGGCAGTTAGGTTATTTTCTGTAGCCAGGTTTTCTCTTCTGACTCTCTGAACTACTTCATCCGGGTGTTCGTTCCTACCTACTACCCTTAATCTGGGTCTTTATTCCTCAAACCCTTGCTGGACGGGAACAGTTCTTTGATTCGAAGCCTCTAAATCTATTACCCGATTCCTTTCGACCATTGTTGTTCTTTGTGGAGGAATCACGCCAGCGGTGTTTGCACTAGGCGGAGGAACTGCATTTTGGATACGTTCCAGAATGGGATCTCCTTCTCGATAAGAGGATTGGTTATTTCTTCGCTTGGGTGGTTGAACTCCCATGAATTCCGCCATTTGGGTCATTTGGGATGATATTTTTTGAAAAGTTTCCATATTCTCCCGATTAGTATTAGCAATATTTGTTGCTAAAGGATTTAAGATTGACGCTAATTCTTTGGCCAGGACTCCTAACATATCATGGTTACTTGCGTCCATCTCTTGTCGGAACGCTGTTTGATTACTTGTGGTAAAATTGGGTATTTGGGCAGAGAAGCCAGTATTTTGTGCGCTTCGACCCACTAAACCAGCATTTGGCGAAAATGTCGCGGGGTTAGTTGTAGTATATGTAGGTCCTGCTCCTCGTGTACCTGTCATGTATGCATATGGCATTCCATATTGACTGTTTGGTCTCCATTCGAACGCAGATGATCCAGGGGTAAATAACTGGTTTGCAGCATTCGTCGAAGCAAGTTGCATTTCGCTTGCACTTAAGGATGGAGGTGCGGTAGTTGATACCGAAACTGGAATAGTCCCTGTCGTTGCTGTATTGTTTTCAGGTATAGCCTGGGAACTATCCATGGGTCTCGATCCATTCGGACCTGGTATGTTCTGCGCTCCTTGAGTAGAAGTCGAAACATGCGTAGAATTTGCCGCTCCTGTTCCTGACCCTTGTGGGGGATCTTAATCTCCCCCTGCACTGGTCGTGAGGACCATTTTCTTGTTGTACCTTCGTTTGGGAATCGGTTGTGCACTGTTTGTTAATTTATCGTTCCTAAGGTTCATACAAGGTCTTGATATTTTCTAGACAAAACAAAACAATCGATTAATAACAATCTGCTTGACACTGTCCCACTGGGCGTGCCAATTTGTTTACGGTGATTTCCGGTAAACAACCGCTAGTCTTCCAAACTATAATAAATATGATTTGGTTACTCGCAGGATCGACTAGATTGATCCTAGGACATAGTCAAAAAGGTTGTTATTCATGATAGTTCGAATTATGTCTATGATTGATGTGTCTCGAAATAAGAAATACTTGAACAAAGAAATAAAGATTAGCAATCACCTTGTTATACACGTAAATATAACACCAGTGAAAAGTGAGTTAAAGACAAAATATAAGACAAACTGTAAAGGTGCAAGAATCTTAAAGTGCAGAAAAGTTAAATGCTTCAAAGATAAATGACATGAAAATAAAGAGTGCAGGAATGTAAATGACAGAAAGTAAATGAAACGTAGTAATATCGAAAGATACTTGAATAAAGGAAAATACACATATATTTAAAATGGTGTTGGTGTCATACGTACATTTCTCAGCGAACTCTTTCTCTTAACACTTGATACTTGAGTAATATGTGAGTGATTTGTACAAAATGAACACACGGAATCCTAATACTAAGACCCTTATTTATACTAGTTTCAACCCTAACGGCCCTACACTAATCTAATGCCACGTTGCCCGCAGAAAATCCCGGGACGCCATCTGTCTTCGTGCGGTTACATAAACCATTTCGAAATTCAAATCATCCCGCCTGAATCACCCTTCGACGCGTGGCAACATAATCAGAGTCGAGAATGCCACGAAACCATGCTAAGCTTCAGTACTTCGCATATTTCGCAAAAATGTCTAAGTCCCAAAGACTATTCTTTTCGAATTTAACTTCAGTGCTAACTATCTTTGTTCCAACTTAAACATCATTCTCGAAGCATGGCCATTAGTAGCCATTTTTATCTTCAAAGATGATCATCAGTAACCATCTTCCTTTGAATCCCAAATCTTCGAAGGACATTCTTCTCAAACGAAATCTTCAGCTAACAGCTTCATGGTGTCCTTTTACCGTTTGTTTAGATTAAAGGGCGTCTTGCTTTGATACGTAACATTGGTAATGGGGTTGTTATGTTTTAGAACTTTTATGTTCTCTTTGACTATTTTGGATTTGATTGCATTTTGATGAGTTACCTTTCAAAGGATTTTGATGTTTGATTTATAACTCATTTTCATACCCCAAAATTTGCCCATCATATTTCAAAATATTTTGGCTCAAGCACTGAGAAATAAGCCTGACTATCTCTCTCCTAAGCAATCAACCCACAATTAGGGTTTAGCTTCTCTTAAAGATCAAATCAAGTTCTATGACCTCAAATGGATCCCATGACCTCTCATATGCTTCAAAGGGTCCTCATGCCAAGTTTCAAGCTCTGTTTCATAAGATTGCTCATTCAACTGCTCAAATGGTCAACAATCGACCATTTGGACCTAAAAGTCAACTATGGTCAACTTACAGTCAAAACTCCTGATTTTTGGTCAACATCAATATTTTGAAGTCACATTCATCATTTGATCAAGGGTTGATCATGATTCATCAAGGAAAGATCAGAAATCCACAAATGTCCAAGTTACTAAATTAGGGTTTCTAGGAGAAAGTCAACCCAACTTTGACTGATCATATCTCTTTCATACTTTATCAGAAATTCCCCAACCAAAGCTCATTCTCAAGGAAACTCAATTTCCTACAACTTTGATGTTGGGCCCAAGGTCAAGAAATGCTTTCGCCTAAGAGATATAAGTCAAAACATTACGGGTCCTTCTAGAAGCTCGCAAAAAGCTGTTTTTTGTCAGGAGCCATATCTTCAAGATAAAATCTTCAAATGCAAAAAAGGTTCCAAAGTGGCTTGTAGAGGACATCTTGGGCTTTCCAAAAAGTCCTAGATCATCTCTGTCATACCCCAAAATTTGCCCATGCTATTTTTCATACACAAAACCAAATCAAAAGACAAAGCTCCAAAACACAGTCTCCCACACAGAAGTTCTAAACTAGGGTTTGAATAATTCAGAGGAAAATCATTGAATCAATGGCTCAAGGTGGTTCCATAGGGTCACTAACATCCCAAAGTATCTCCATATAAAGTTTCAAGTCAAACAGAGCAAATTTAGTCCCTCAAATCCTGATTAGGTCAACAGTCGACTCCCAAGGGCAAAACAGTCATTATACAGTCAAAACTCAAGATATTTGGTCAACAACATTCTCATAACCCTAAAATCATCATTTGATCAAGGGTTGATCATGATGATGCAAGGAAAGATCAGAGAAGTCAAAAGTCAAGAGTTACTATTTTGGGCATGAACTGAAAAAGTCAACCAAACTTTGAAAATTCACCAAATATTCATACTTCATCAGAAAAATTCCCACCAAAGCTCATTTTGAAGAGAATTCATTCCTCTATCCAATGATCCAAGAATCAAAGCTCACAGGTCAATGGTTTAAGAATTATGGCCTCATACATTACAGGTCCTTTTCAAAAGACAACAAAAGGACATGTTTTTCAAAAGGTCATGAAATGAACATGGAAAAAGATTTTGATACGAGACCAAAGACACTGGTTAGAGGACTCTCTAAGGTTTCCAAAATGTCTTAGAACACCTCTATACCTCAAAAATTGAGGGAGATAAGCCTTGTCAAAGTTGGGTCATTTTGGGAAGGAAAATGTGAAGAAAATTGAAAATTTTTGCAAATGGGCCCAAGAGATTTTGATTCAATCTTGATCCACAAGTCATCCAAGGCCCCAAGTCCAAATACCACGAATTTTTAATATTTATTTAATTTTATATGAATTTTTATTCATTTAAAATTAACATAAATCAAAAAATTCAAAGAAAATATCAAAGATTTGATTTTTCTTTAACTTCAATCATAATCAATCCTCATTTAAGGCATATTATCATTATAATTTCGTGCTATACAAAATTGATTAGAAAATATTGAGATTTGGCCAATTTTAGAAGCTTTTATCAATCAAATTTTCCAAATGGACAAATCAAAGATTCAATGAGATTTGATCATATTATGTTGACCTAATCCTCCTAGTATAAGTACTAATCAGCACCAGAGGCAAAGAGGACGGATTTTTGGCTCAAAGGAACCCTAAAACCGAATTGCAAAAGTGGAAGAAAACTCAAGCTACAAATCTGAATTCAAGGCCAATTCAAGGCGTTCTAGTCATTCCAAAACGTTCCTGGGGAATCGCTGGAACTAACCGAATCATTCTCCTCAAGCAAAAGCCTCAGAATCATCGCTAATAAGCTTCGGTTTGCAGCTTTCTAATTTTGTTCGATCTTGCCAATTTATGCATTCATATCCATATCCAATTGCATAATCGTGTTTGCCTTGATGTGATGACTGTGTCTGGACAATTAATTGTGTTTCTATGCGTGTTTGCTATTGATTGCCATTGTTAGGGTTTTCAATTTGGATTAGGGCTTTTGCATACAGGTGAAATTAGGCCAAATAAAGGCCATGGTTGAACTCGTGAGACCTGGACGAAGATATCTACGGTCTCGCGAAACATTTTTGTTCGTGTTTGCCTGTATTCGTAACCTGCAGGTTGTAGCAATGGATTCTGTCCGTAGGTAAAAGACGAACCAGACCTAAGGCGACGGAAGAGAGGAAGAAGACGATGACGCGTCAGCCCCTGGTTGGTCCTTCGAGCGCGCGCGTTTTTGAATCTTCCCCTGGATCCAATGCATTATGAAACACACGTTATGGTGTTCCCTCGTCATCCTGGCCATCCATCCGTCTCGCCAGTCAATCCAAGGAAGCTCAGCCTGCATGCGCATGGTAGACTGCACACGCGCGCCACATTGGAACAAAAGTTAAGTTTTCCAGAATTTTTTTTATATTTTAATTACACAGCCTTTTATTTTTTTTATATATGTTATCTATTTTCTTTTTCTTTTCTTTATTTTAATAAAACAATTATGGTTATTATAAAACCTTTTTACATTCATTTATAATATTTAATTTATTTATTTATTTAAATTATTAAATTTATATTTGATTAATTAATATTTATTATTATATTTTTATTTAAATTATTGTATTTATATGTTTATTTGCTTTTAATTATTTATAAAATACATCTTTATTTTGTTTTAATTCATAAAAAATTCTAAAAATATATTTCATATTTAATTCTATTTCCTCGACTCGATTTAATTAATTAGGTCGTCAGACCAATAATTGATTAAATTATTTTCTTATTTAATTCGTACCCTAATCAGGGTTCACGAAGATCATGCCCTACACTGAATGTTTTCTTTTCTGTGCTTTTTCAGGGTTGGCAACATGATTTCTCCCGTTCACGCGCTTTCAAGAAAACCTGAAGTTAAGTAATTTTATTTAGTTTAATTTAAATTATATTTGATTTATCTTTTAAATTAGGGTTTGTGTCGCCTTCATTTTTTTTTCTGCCTTGCCTCTTTTCAGGGTTAACCCTAAAGGCGCCCTGTCAACCATATCGGATCAAATTCGAAGCTAAGTGCCCATTTGCTTTATTTATTTTAAACTTCTTTATTCCTTATTTTTAGGTTAGTAGCGTTTGCCTCCGAACTGATAATGCACTCACCTTTCTGTTTATTCTGTCTTTTCCAATTTTCAGGGTTTGTCAACTGCCAAAGCTACGAGTATTGGTAACCCTAAACCCTATTTACAAATTATTATTTGTGTTAAACCTTTTGCCTTTTATTTTTATATCCCGCTGGTTTCAATTCCCCTCTCCTCCGCTGGTTTCATTTTCCCCCTTCCCTTTATTGCTTTATATACTGCGTGGTTAGTAATTTAGGGAGTGCAACTTATTAATTGAATTAGTATCACGTAATTTTATAAGATAACATAACTGAACATAATCACGTGATTGGTGCACACACGCACGCTTTTGGGTAACCCTCTCTGTTGCCTTGTTGCCTGTTGCCTTGTTGCCTGTTGCCTTTGTGTTTTGCAGAATAAGCCACGTCCCTCGAATTCGAGGATACCTCAGCCATGTTGCCTCGATAAAAAGGTCACGACCCTAATGATGCTGCCTTCGATACACAAATGACCTAGACCCTCGGATGTTGCCTACGAAAAGGCTGAGGTATCCTCTGGTCGCCTACGAATAAGGCTTATTCTGATCCTTACCTTAGACTACCTGCCCTTCTATGGCATGGGACAGTCTTATGGCAAAGGATGCTTCGATGACCCTTCAACCTCCAAACGAAAGGCTTCCTGCCCTCTTATGGCAAGGATAGACCCTTTCGTTCTGAAAGGCAAAAAGAGACCTATTATCTGAGTTTAAGGTAATTGCCCCTAACTGCCTTGCAATGCTCAAACCTTTTTATTATATTCTTTCTCATAATTTTTCAAAAGGGCAACGCTTATTCACAAGCTAAAGTCCCTATCTCTTTCATCTACATTCTCTAAACAAACGAGCAAGCAAAGCAATTAAGAGCCCATGGAAAACCATGGATGCAAAGGGTGCCTTACACATTCCCTTTGCATAAATTACCCCCCGAACTTAGATTTCTTTTAAAAGGTTTTTTTCTGTTTCTTTTTGCCTTTCTGATTTAGTTTGGATAAAATAAAAGTCGGTGGCGACTCATGCTTAACCGCAACATTTTCCGATTATAAAAAGTCAGTTCACCGTATTACAGAACTGGCGACTCTGCTGGGGATTTTTCGATTAAGAGGGGTTACCTTAAAAGTTTAGGATTCACTTAAATGTTTTCTATTGTTTGTTTTGCTTGCTTTACTTTTGCAGGGCTGCTTTGGGTATTCTGCTGTGTGAAAGGTCCTACACCCGGATCTAGTGTACCTTAAGTATGTGGCATGAGACCAGGGAGGCTGTACGACATGTATCGTTACGGTTGAACTGGTGGCCACCGTTAGTGCGACGCTTTGGTTTGTCCTGATGGCCCTTGAATCTGATCGAGGAGACATTTGGCTACCGCGTGGTGTCATGAGCACTAATTCGCCCTTAGAACCTTAGTCGAACTTGACTTTGGCTTATAAGAAGTAGCGAGATGGCTGGCTTCGGATTCCTGACTGAAGCCGGTTGATACTCGATGCTACACTCATTGAGATTGGACTCAAGGGATGCTTTTGGCTGGCCGATTGAGTGCTATGTTGAGACAATGCCCACGAGAAAGATCAGGGATATGAGCACCATAGAACCTGGTTACTTTTTAGGACAGGTTGAACCAACTAAACGAAAGGAAGAAGGGTATATACCTATGAACTTCATGCAAGCCTACCCTTAAGGCAATTGTGTGACTTGTTTGTGTTTGTTATCTACTTGGCATCATAACATCATAACATCATAACATCATGACATATCATAACAACTAACAAATTTCAAGGACCAAGAAATTTATATTTACACTGTTTTGTAGGACATGGCTTTTTCTACCAGAGATTATGTACGACTCAACTTTGTAGGGATACCTTCTGAGCTTAAGGAGCTCGCCTTAGAAGTCCCTGGAGACTCTAAGTTTGCTGAAAGACATGGTTATCTTCTTCGACTGGTCACCTCTCAATTTGAAGAAGATATGATGAGAGTCTTATGCCAATTCTTTGATCCCGAACATCATTGCTTCACTTTTCCGGATTATCAGTTGGTACCTACTTTGGAGGAGTTCTCAAACTTACTTGGTGTACCTATATCTAAGCATCTGCCCTTTACTGGATTGGAAAGCACTCCGAAACTCGAGACTATTGCTGCTGCACTTCACCTAAAGAGATCAGACATCGCCTCCAACTGGGACACCAAGAATGGAGTAGAAGGTCTCTCAGCCAAATTCTTATTTGGAAAAGCTCGACAATTTCTAAAGGCCATGAGCTACCATGCTTTTGAAGATGTTTTGGCTTTATTAATATATAGTTTGGTTTTGTTTCCTAATCCTGATCAATTCATTGATGTGCACGCAATCAAGATTTTTCTGACTCACAACCCCGTGCCTACGCTACTTGGAGATATTCTACATTCCCTTCACTCTCGTGTCATGAAGAAGCGAGGGACTCTTATGTGTTGCACACCCTTGCTGGCTAGGTGGTTTATTTCGCACCTTCCACGCTCAGTAGTCAGAAACGATCAAAAGATGCAATGGTCTCGAAGAATCATGTCACTTTCTCACTCAGATATCCGTTGGCATGTTATGTCTCAAGAGTACGTCACTATCATCGATCATTGTGGGAAATTCCCTAATGTGCCTCTCCTTGGCATTAGAGGAGGAATCACCTACAATCCTTCATTAGCTTTACGACAATTTGGTTATGCTCGAAGGGATGGTCCTCATCACTTGCTCATTGAAGGGGTTGTTTTCAATTATGAAGAAGATGTTCGTAATCAACGCCAAGAGTTCATACGCGCTTGGAACAAGGTGTACAGGGTGGATAGCAAAAGTTGGGGGCAAAAGAACTCCCTTCCCTCAGAACCTTATCTTAGATGGGTACGCACTCGCGCTCAACGCTTTGTCATGCCATATCCTTATGTTAGACCTGTGATTGTTGAACCTGAATGTGAAGAGAAGGTTCCTTTAGTTGTTCTCCATCCAGACATGCCCACTGATCTAGAAGAACTACAAAAATCATGGGTCCAATTGAAAGAAGAAAGGGATACTTTTGAGGCTCATTTCCGCGCCAAAGAGAAACAAGTGTTAGAACTCACAAGGCTACTTCAAGCAGAACAGAACGTCAACAACTTCATCGGATCAAAGAGGAAGCGTCCATGGGAAGCTTGAAAAATTCTAGTTTATTGTTATTATTATTCCTAGTTGTTTCCATATTTATTTTTGTAAGCCAAAATGGCAAAGAACCATAAACTAAAGTACAATTTAATTATTATTATTATTATTATTAACAAAGCTTTTTCTTTCTTTCTTGTTTAAAGTGAATTTAAATTTTAAGGTCCTTGAAAACATTGCATATGCATAATCATATCATTCATAAACATCGCATCACAGGTTTCATAAAACCAAATGCCTCATCTTTGTTGCTGTTTATCTCAGTAAGAAAGATGAATCTCGAACAATCTGTCAAAGCTCTCCAAACTCAGAATGCTGAATTTCAAGCTCTGATTCTGAACCTGGCCAATGGGCAAAATGAACTGAAAGCCCTTCTGACTAAGAAGGAAAAGAAGACTCAGAAGCCCAAAGGAGTGATCAATCTGGGAAGAAGGTTCAAAGGTCGTCCCAAGAGGGCCGAAAATGCTGAAATCCCTAAGAATGAGGAAGATGAAGAGAGAGATGATCTCAGTGTCAAGAACAATCAGGGAAGCCATGTAGGTTCTGATGGTGAAGAAGAAGAAGAAGAAGACGAGTATCCCCAAGACGAGGATTACGCTGATGAGAAGTATAGGCTACTGGAAGAGCGTCTGAGAAGCGTGGAAATTCAGAAGGTACCTGGGTTGGACTTTGAAGAATTAGGACTCGTTCCTGGGGTCGTTATCCCTCCGAAGTTCAAGACTCCAGTTTTTGCTAAGTATGATGGAATTTCCTGTCCTAAGATGCACTTGAAGTCTTACGTGAGGAAGATTCAACCTCACACTGCTGATAAGAGGCTCTGGATCCATTTCTTTCAAGAGAGTTTATCTGGAACTCAACTCGAATGGTATTATAAGCTGGAAAGTGCTAGCGTCCGTACATGGGAAGATTTGGTTGTGGCTTTCTACAAGCAATACCAATATAACTCTGATCTTGCACCGACTCGCATGCAACTTCAAAGCATGTCCATGGGTCCTAAAGAAAGTTTCAAGGAGTATGCCCAGAAATGGAGAGATTTGGCTGGGAGAGTCCAACCCTCTTTAAATGATAGGGAGTTAGTAGACATGTTCATGGGCACGCTAACTGGGCCATTCTATAGTCATCTGCTGGGTAGTTCTTCATCTGGGTTTACTGATCTCATCTTAACTGGAGAACGTGTGGAAAATGGTATTCGAAGTGGAAAGATCCAAGTGGGTTCTGCCTCTGGCACTACGAGGAAGCCATATCAAGGAAGAAATGAGTCTAATGCTATTCATAGTCAAAAGGGCCGTGGTAAGGATGACCAGAATCAGTCTGTTGGTGCCGTCCTCATCTCTGCACCAATATCTCAACAAGCTCCTAGACAAGACTACCAACGCAAGACTGATAGACCAAGGAGGCAATTCACCAAGATTAACATGCCTTTATCTCAAGCTCTGCAACATCTGTTGAAAGCCAACCTGATCACCATAAGAGATCCTCCAAAGAACGTCACCACTACATCTCCAAATTATGACCCTAATGCAAAATGTGTGTATCATTCCAATAGCTCTGGACACACTGCTGATAATTGTTGGGCATTGAAAAATAAGATCCAAGACATGATCGACGCTGGCGAAATTGAGTTCGACACCCCTGCAACTCCTAATGTGATCACTGCTCCCATGCCTAATCACAACAAGATTGCTAATGCTATGGATGGCTAGAAGGATGAACTTTTTAGATCATTAGATTTACTTTCATTTGCAATTTCTATTCTGTTTGTTTAAACATTCGAATTATGATAGACATTATCTGTTTTAATAATTATCATCAGTGCATTGCATATGATTGTCTTGAGTGCATTATTTCGTTATCACTCATTTTAAATTGCGTATTTACTTTGCATATGTTTTACGTTTACTCAACTCCTGCTAAAGTTGTATACCTTTTGAGGGAGGATGACGAAAATGATACCGCAACCTCATACAGTATGCTTTTGAGCGGACTATGCTGATGATGTACAGGCATTGTTTCAATTCCTAAACAGTGGAGATATAAGGAGGATAATCCCTCGTCAACCCCTTTGAGCCTAAGAAGTAGAAGTTTCTTTCTTGTACTAATTAAAACCCTTGATCATAACCTGGGGCAGGGTAGTTCTCAGTTAATTTGGCTGTGCATTCTATTTTAAGAGAATCATTCAGTACACCTTTCAACAAAGGTTTCAATCACAAGCGTACGTCCGCACACATCAAAGAAGTGTTGGAGATGTCAGTCAAAAGCCAATGACAGTTCATCAATCACCAAACAAGGCAGTCAATATCTTTCAAAAAAGAAAAAAAAATGAAAAAACATATAAAAGCCTGCTAAGTCAAAAATCAAAAGATGACTTAGGCAAAAATCAAGGCGTCCCGCTGACTGTAAGCTCAAAAGAGACAGTTCAGGCAAAAGTTAAGGGTATCAAAAAGATGAAAAAGAGAAGTCAATAAATTCCTGAACAACTCAAAGTTATGACTACCAAAAGGAAGAAGTGACTGCCATCTCAAAAGTTCTCTCTGCTTGTGAACCATCATCATTATCAAAGGTGCAAATCCAAAAGTCTCTTGGAACCTGAGTGCGTAAGTTGAATTAACTGAGCTTAGGACTGAAGATCATCACGAAGAGGGGTGGGTACAATCAAATTTTGAGCCTTTATCCTTTGTTTCTTAAACCGTGAACCAAGCCACGTTACAACCCTTGAAAGTCCTAACTGAAGCATGGTTAGTTCGAAAGCATACTGTCACGACAAAGGTATCCTGACTCCTTAAGGTTTACCACAAATGCCGAGTGGATATCACGTTTTTACAAACATCACATCGTTACAAATATCATGTTTTTACAAATATCACGCCTTTACATCTCCTGTTTTAACGTTTTTCAAAAACTCAAGACAAACGTATGCATTGCATCTCATGAATTCATTATTAAACATATTCTGCGACATAATTTCAAATGTTAGCATCAGAAAGAACTTGCACAGGGTACAACTAATGACTGAAAGTTATCCCGACAGACAAGATTACGCCAAGAAGCAATGTATCCTACGTATACAAGGGGCATGGCATGCTTTGCTCAACCAATCTGGGGCAATCCAGTCAAGATTATAAGAATCTCTCAAAAGCCAAACAATCAAAGGCATACACCTCAAGTGGGTTTCAAACTATTTGTCCAAACAATCTGGGGCAATCAAGTCAAGATTCCGAGAACCTCTCAAGGATGCCAAAATAATCAGGGGCACGCATCCAAGAAAATCTGAAGCTACTTCTCAACCAACATAGGACATCATATTGGGCATATGATTACTAGGGGCATGTCTCCTAAAGTGCACATCTTATAAAGGCCTCGCAAGGCGAACCTTTCCAAAGTTCCTGCTAACTGGGGGAAAATCTATACAAGTCCAGTTTGACATTTTAAGTGACGTGTCCTAAATCAAGTAGTAGTTACTATAATACTGGGGGCAACTTTCACCCATGTCTCCCCACGGAGCCGGGTTCACAAGATCATATCCCCACAGAGTAATCATTAAGAAGATATCTTCAAACGCTCCCGATAGAGACATGGCTGCCCAACAGAGTTTACATCTTCGCTCTCCTCCAACATGATTTATCAATATCTTTATCACCAATCAGGGAACATCAAGGCACTGATCATCTCCAAGCAGAAATCATAAATTCCCAGCTGAGCATCTTCAAGACAAGATCAGACAGTACAATTACAAGGACATAAAGATCTACTTTCTTAATCAAAGACAACATAAATCATATTCACATATCATATTCATACACTGCATACATTACCTCATAATGAACTCATACATAACATGCAAAAGCTCTCATTTATTTTGAGGGATTCATTACATAACCCATGCATCATGACATTGCATAAAGATTAACCTTACCTTTTTCAGAATACAGGTACCGACAAATGAACGAAATCTCCAACTTTCCAAGATCTAATTCAGCTACTACGAATGGTACTGACACGATCAATGCTCGAAGATCTAATTCATTTACCACGAACGGTAATGACACGATCACTTTCAAAGTCTAATCCAGCTACTACGAACAGTACTGACACGACAAAAGATCTAATTCGGTTACTACGAACGGTACTGACACGGTCAACTCTCAGAGATCTAATTCTATCATCACGAACGGTGTAGACACGGTCACTGACCTTCTCAGTCTAATTCAGCTACTACGAACGGTACTGACACGACAGAAGATCTAATTCAGATACTACGAACGGTACTGACACGATCAAATTTCAGAGGTCTAAGTCTATCATCACGAACGGTGTGGACACGATCACTGGCCTTCCCAGTCTAATTCAGTCACTACGAACGGTGCTGACACGACAAGAGAATCTAATTCTATCATCACGAACGATGAAGACACGATTATCTCCTCAGATCTAATTCTATCATCACGAACGATGAAGACACGATCATCTTTCCAAGATCTAACTCAAGTATCACGAACGATACTGACACGATCAATTCCCAAGGATCTAATTCATCTACCACGAACGGTAATGACACGGTCAACGCGCAAACAATATCTTCTCAAAATTCAACTACCAGATGGCATCCACAAGCCCATCTCCGACAAAAGTCCCTACTTCAAATAGGGCAAATTTCTTGGTATTCTTATGTTCAATCATCTTCCACCTTCAGATACCGACTGGCGCGCAAACCACTCTACATCTTCAGGTTTAAGATAATTGAACAGGGGCAGCTGTCATACCCCAAAATTTGCCCATGCTATTTTTCATACACAAAACCAAATCAAAAGACAAAGCTCCAAAACACAGTCTCCCACACAGAAGTTCTAAACTAGGGTTTGAATAATTCAGAGGAAAATCATTGAATCAATGGCTCAAGGTGGTTCCATAGGGTCACTAACATCCCAAAGTATCTCCATATAAAGTTTCAAGTCAAACAGAGCAAATTTAGTCCCTCAAATCCTGATTAGGTCAACAGTCGACTCCCAAGGGCAAAACAGTCATTATACAGTCAAAACTCAAGATATTTGGTCAACAACATTCTCATAACCCTAAAATCATCATTTGATCAAGGGTTGATCATGATGATGCAAGGAAAGATCAGAGAAGTCAAAAGTCAAGAGTTACTATTTTGGGCATGAACTGAAAAAGTCAACCAAACTTTGAAAATTCACCAAATATTCATACTTCATCAGAAAAATTCCCACCAAAGCTCATTTTGAAGAGAATTCATTCCTCTATCCAATGATCCAAGAATCAAAGCTCACAGGTCAATGGTTTAAGAATTATGGCCTCATACATTACAGGTCCTTTTCAAAAGACAACAAAAGGACATGTTTTTCAAAAGGTCATGAAATGAACATGGAAAAAGATTTTGATACGAGACCAAAGACACTGGTTAGAGGACTCTCTAAGGTTTCCAAAATGTCTTAGAACACCTCTATACCTCAAAAATTGAGGGAGATAAGCCTTGTCAAAGTTGGGTCATTTTGGGAAGGAAAATGTGAAGAAAATTGAAAATTTTTGCAAATGGGCCCAAGAGATTTTGATTCAATCTTGATCCACAAGTCATCCAAGGCCCCAAGTCCAAATACCACGAATTTTTAATATTTATTTAATTTTATATGAATTTTTATTCATTTAAAATTAACATAAATCAAAAAATTCAAAGAAAATATCAAAGATTTGATTTTTCTTTAACTTCAATCATAATCAATCCTCATTTAAGGCATATTATCATTATAATTTCGTGCTATACAAAATTGATTAGAAAATATTGAGATTTGGCCAATTTTAGAAGCTTTTATCAATCAAATTTTCCAAATGGACAAATCAAAGATTCAATGAGATTTGATCATATTATGTTGACCTAATCCTCCTAGTATAAGTACTAATCAGCACCAGAGGCAAAGAGGACGGATTTTTGGCTCAAAGGAACCCTAAAACCGAATTGCAAAAGTGGAAGAAAACTCAAGCTACAAATCTGAATTCAAGGCCAATTCAAGGCGTTCTAGTCATTCCAAAACGTTCCTGGGGAATCGCTGGAACTAACCGAATCATTCTCCTCAAGCAAAAGCCTCAGAATCATCGCTAATAAGCTTCGGTTTGCAGCTTTCTAATTTTGTTCGATCTTGCCAATTTATGCATTCATATCCATATCCAATTGCATAATCGTGTTTGCCTTGATGTGATGACTGTGTCTGGACAATTAATTGTGTTTCTATGCGTGTTTGCTATTGATTGCCATTGTTAGGGTTTTCAATTTGGATTAGGGCTTTTGCATACAGGTGAAATTAGGCCAAATAAAGGCCATGGTTGAACTCGTGAGACCTGGACGAAGATATCTACGGTCTCGCGAAACATTTTTGTTCGTGTTTGCCTGTATTCGTAACCTGCAGGTTGTAGCAATGGATTCTGTCCGTAGGTAAAAGACGAACCAGACCTAAGGCGACGGAAGAGAGGAAGAAGACGATGACGCGTCAGCCCCTGGTTGGTCCTTCGAGCGCGCGCGTTTTTGAATCTTCCCCTGGATCCAATGCATTATGAAACACACGTTATGGTGTTCCCTCGTCATCCTGGCCATCCATCCGTCTCGCCAGTCAATCCAAGGAAGCTCAGCCTGCATGCGCATGGTAGACTGCACACGCGCGCCACATTGGAACAAAAGTTAAGTTTTCCAGAATTTTTTTTATATTTTAATTACACAGCCTTTTATTTTTTTTTATATATGTTATCTATTTTCTTTTTCTTTTCTTTATTTTAATAAAACAATTATGGTTATTATAAAACCTTTTTACATTCATTTATAATATTTAATTTATTTATTTATTTAAATTATTAAATTTATATTTGATTAATTAATATTTATTATTATATTTTTATTTAAATTATTGTATTTATATGTTTATTTGCTTTTAATTATTTATAAAATACATCTTTATTTTGTTTTAATTCATAAAAAATTCTAAAAATATATTTCATATTTAATTCTATTTCCTCGACTCGATTTAATTAATTAGGTCGTCAGACCAATAATTGATTAAATTATTTTCTTATTTAATTCGTACCCTAATCAGGGTTCACGAAGATCATGCCCTACACTGAATGTTTTCTTTTCTGTGCTTTTTCAGGGTTGGCAACATGATTTCTCCCGTTCACGCGCTTTCAAGAAAACCTGAAGTTAAGTAATTTTATTTAGTTTAATTTAAATTATATTTGATTTATCTTTTAAATTAGGGTTTGTGTCGCCTTCATTTTTTTTTCTGCCTTGCCTCTTTTCAGGGTTAACCCTAAAGGCGCCCTGTCAACCATATCGGATCAAATTCGAAGCTAAGTGCCCATTTGCTTTATTTATTTTAAACTTCTTTATTCCTTATTTTTAGGTTAGTAGCGTTTGCCTCCGAACTGATAATGCACTCACCTTTCTGTTTATTCTGTCTTTTCCAATTTTCAGGGTTTGTCAACTGCCAAAGCTACGAGTATTGGTAACCCTAAACCCTATTTACAAATTATTATTTGTGTTAAACCTTTTGCCTTTTATTTTTATATCCCGCTGGTTTCAATTCCCCTCTCCTCCGCTGGTTTCATTTTCCCCCTTCCCTTTATTGCTTTATATACTGCGTGGTTAGTAATTTAGGGAGTGCAACTTATTAATTGAATTAGTATCACGTAATTTTATAAGATAACATAACTGAACATAATCACGTGATTGGTGCACACACGCACGCTTTTGGGTAACCCTCTCTGTTGCCTTGTTGCCTGTTGCCTTGTTGCCTGTTGCCTTTGTGTTTTGCAGAATAAGCCACGTCCCTCGAATTCGAGGATACCTCAGCCATGTTGCCTCGATAAAAAGGTCACGACCCTAATGATGCTGCCTTCGATACACAAATGACCTAGACCCTCGGATGTTGCCTACGAAAAGGCTGAGGTATCCTCTGGTCGCCTACGAATAAGGCTTATTCTGATCCTTACCTTAGACTACCTGCCCTTCTATGGCATGGGACAGTCTTATGGCAAAGGATGCTTCGATGACCCTTCAACCTCCAAACGAAAGGCTTCCTGCCCTCTTATGGCAAGGATAGACCCTTTCGTTCTGAAAGGCAAAAAGAGACCTATTATCTGAGTTTAAGGTAATTGCCCCTAACTGCCTTGCAATGCTCAAACCTTTTTATTATATTCTTTCTCATAATTTTTCAAAAGGGCAACGCTTATTCACAAGCTAAAGTCCCTATCTCTTTCATCTACATTCTCTAAACAAACGAGCAAGCAAAGCAATTAAGAGCCCATGGAAAACCATGGATGCAAAGGGTGCCTTACACCTTCCCTTTGCATAAATTACCCCCCGAACTTAGATTTCTTTTAAAAGGTTTTTTTCTGTTTCTTTTTGCCTTTCTGATTTAGTTTGGATAAAATAAAAGTCGGTGGCGACTCATGCTTAACCGCAACATTTTCCGATTATAAAAAGTCAGTTCACCGTATTACAATCTCCATATGATAAATATTGAATGAGATATTCTTGGCACAAGTTGGTCAATTTTCAAGAAAAAGGAAAAACCCTAATTGGCAAATCCCCAACTTTTAAGTAATGGGTTTTTGTTTTTGAGTTACTCACGTGATGTTAAGCCCAAGAAGGGTCCGTTAGTAAAAAATTATTTGTTTTATGAATTTATTTCATTTATATTTGATTTTATTTAAATAAATTCAAATAAAATCAAATAAAATCATAAGATAAATTATGTGATTGATGAATCAATTTTCTTCCTTGATCTAGATGTGATTAAATATCATCTAATGGTTAGGATTAAAAGGGAAATATGCACAAAATAGACTTAAATCAAAATAAGAAAGTTTCCATGCATAATTAAGAACAAGTATTTTCCAATCAAATCTCATGCTCTCTTTCCAAAATCTCTGACCTAATTTCATCTCATATATATTCACACAAAATATGCAGCCAAGGGGAGGACGAAAAATTAGGATGGGAGAGCTAGGGTTTCACATCACAAATAACTCATAAACTAGGGCACGATAAAAGTTTCTTCACAGCAAGTTACAGTCGATTCTTAGCGTTGTGTTGCCTTCCTGAAAGAACAAAGAGCATTCCCAATCACTCATGGAGCCTCTCACGAGCCATAAACGCGTGCAGCCACCTCTTCCGGTTTGAACATACTTTTCGAATTCGAAATCTTTGATTCATTTAAGTCAAACAAGTTTCAGGCATACATATATGTTCATAATAAGGTTTAAAGTCGTTCTGGACCATTGCTTTTAAGTTTTCTTGCAGGAATGATCAAGTGCCATTGTTAGGCACAATGTTTGCATCTGTTCGTATCACCATTTGCAGGACGTTTCAGGAAAAACAAACACCGCCATTGGATTCAGAAGGCTTGATATAGTAGATATGGGTGCTTGCTTGGTCCGGTTAACGTTGTTCTAGTGAGTTTTGATTTTGCAGGAATCTGAAGGAAAAAATTACAAGTAAATCCGCAGCTATGGCCATGGCAAATTCCGCAGGAAAAGTGGAGGAAGAAGATGAACAAGAAAGGCGTGCGTGGCTGTCTGTGATTCGTGAGCTGAAATTCCATTCCTCTCTCCTCACGCGTGGAATGCCTTCATTGGCTAGTCAACGAATGTTTGTTATCTCCCCTCTTCCAATTTGCGAGTCAGCTTAATCTTGGGCCCACGTTTGACTTGTTTCACTAACTCTCCTTTTTTTCATATTTATTCATTTTTTGTTGTTATTATAACAGGGAACAATTTTGCCTTAGTTGGTAGCGTGTGGTATCCAAGGGATTTGTGCGCAAGGGCAGGGGTTCGATCCCTGCCTCTTGCATATGTTTTTCATATTTTCTTGGGCTAACTTTCTTTGCAGATCCAGTGAAGCCAGTCCACACACGCCTCTCATGCACCCTCAGCGCAGCGCCACAAGATCTCTTACGATGCAGATCCAAGGAACATGGCAGTGCAGTCTATGGTGGACACTCAAAGACCAACCACATTGGATCAGCACCTGGTTTAGTTTCTTTTCTATCTTTTAATTAGTTTCTTTTATTATTATTTTCTTTCCTAAAAAAATATTAAATCTGATCGTACCTGATCAGGAGAATCGTCAAGGCGCAATATCTAGCTTGAAGAGCAAGATGGGGGGTACCTGCAAGGTTCTCCGATGCTTAAGTCAGTAGCTATCAGAGAATGAGGTTTAGAGTTAAGAATAGAATACCTGACCCTCTAGTGGAAGAGGGTATTTATATCCCCCAGCGCTGGGCCAAGGTTCCCTAATTGGGCCAAATCCAACTGGAGGCCCACGTGCTAGGGAACTGCCAGAACGTCCCATGCTAGGGCTGAGTCAGTAGGAGACTCACGTTCCGGATGATCATAGCGTAGGGTTCGGAGGTGGTTGACCGAATCCCTCGCTGCGTGACGCGTGGTCTTCGTGCGTGGATAACTCCTTGACGGTTATCCAGTAAGTGGGCCCAAAGGTTTGGGCCTGCTCGGCCAGAGTCTTCGCGAAGGGCAGCCCTTATCTGTTGTCCAGTAATTGGACCCAAGGGCATTGGGCCTGCTCGGCTGGTAACAAGGGTTGGGCCTGCTCGGCCCAGACCAGAACAGGAGCCCCCCAAGTCATTAGCCTTATAAGGGTGGTGACTTTAACGAGGAGGTTTAGCCGAGCACGGGCAACGATTCCAAGTCCTGGGTTCCTCGAGGGCTTTGTCGGCTGTTGTCCTCGGTTTTTAACCTTATTGGTTGTCACTCGTTAGCGTGATTGACAGGTGTCAGCTGTACAGGCTGTAATCATTATTGCGCCGTTTCTAGGGATGAAAGTAGACGGCGTCTTTTGGAGTTCTCGAGATCTTTGGGACGCGTGGCAGCTTTTCGTGGGGGGAGCCGTCTTTGGGGTGTAGGCAATGATGGCGTCTCCTAGGCTGCCTAGGCCGTCATGACACCCTTTGGCCTTCCTTCCCTATATAAGGAGTGAGGAGGTCACTCATTTGGCACTTAACATTTTCCAAGCCTGCAAGATTCGTTCACTGCTCTTCTCCTCGTCCCGTTCATATCTTCTTCGCTTTCTTCAAGTAAGTTCCTCGTCTCCTTCATGTCTTTATTTAATTTTATGTATTAGTTTTGAGTGAGGCGAGCATGATTGATGAGCGTGACGAGAAAGGTTTATTAATTAGCCGAGTAAACCTAGAAGATAACCGTTTCTCCCGTGCGTTTGCCGAGTGAGTTTTGAGTGAACGGAGCTAGAACGTTTGAATGAGACGTCCAACTTTTAGGATTACTAGGGAGTAGTATGAAGGCCACGAGCAGTGGAGGTTGCACGTCTCGGTGAGGGCATGAGTTTGCCGACCTCCGCTGCGTGCGGCGTATATGCTCTGAGGGCACTTTAGCTCGTCGGCCATTTGACGATTGGGGGAGTTTTCCTCGTCCCTTTTCCTCGCCCTTTCACTTGACTTGCGGTGGAAGGGTGGATTTGACCAGTCGAATTCACGGTTTCCTCTGCTTTTCAGGTAAATGGCCGACGAGAACAAGGATGATGTCGTCTTCGACATTTCAGATGGGGAGGAAGCTGTTGGCTCGCAAGAGGACATTCCCGTCATCGAGACCTCCCCCCGAGCACTTGAAGAATGGGTGGCCGTTGCTCCGAGGATGATCGCATCGCGCTTCACGACGCGTCCTAGGGAAGCTTTTAACGTGATCGAGGATCTTGAGCAGGACGAGGAGCCTTCTTGGGGTGCCTTTGTGCCTAAATCTCATCAGAGGATCTGCTCGAGATTCTCCGGTCCTCGTTTCGCAATGTACGAGTTTGTCTTCAAGGAGGCTGGTCTCCGTCTTCCCTTCACTCTTTTGCAACGGAGTGTCTTCAGTTGGCTGCGCCTGTGCCCGTCTCAGCTTCATCCCAATGCTTTAGCGTTCTTAAGAGCCTTTGAAATCGTATGTGGGTACTTGGAGGTGGAAGCGACCCTGCCTCTTTTCTTCAGAGTGTTTCACTTGCAGAGGTTGCGTGATCGGGACGGCAAGTGGAGTTGGGTGTCGTTTAAGCAGCCGAAGAAGCTGTTCGCCATTTACCAGGACTCTATCAAGCATTTCAAGAGTCGATACTTTCTGGTTAAGCCACTTACCCCCGACGCCGAGAACCACTTGTTCGAGGAGCGTGAGTATATCGAGGATGGGGTGAGGAAGGTGGGTCCGTCTGCCCGGTTCCCGTTGGAGTGGCAGCCTGACCACTTCGAGCGGGGGACCGATTATTTCATCTTCCGTGACGAGGACCTCAATGAGCGTGATACTGGGGGGTATCAACGGCTCGCTTCCTACGTGGACGGGTTTAGGCCGGCAATATGTACGTATCCCAACGGGGATCCCCTATTCGAGGAAGACGGAAGTCCCATGCTGGAGCCTCGGCACATCAACACAAAAGCTGTCCTCGAGTGCGGCAGTTACGGGGATGCTATGATTTTGTTAGGTGAGCTAGCTATTATTTGTTTAAACAATATCTTTTTGGTTCTAACTCTTTATTTTGCAGGAAAAATGGCCGACTTGCATGACAAAGTTACGAAGATGCGGGCCAAGAACAAGGGGGCCATCAAAGTGTCCGTGAAACGATCGCGGGTTGAGGAGGTCAAGGCGGCTGCCGCGAGTGCCCCCGACAGTGGCTCTCCTTCGTCGGTTGGGACGACCTCGCGTGGTTCTCCAGCCGGAAAGAAGCAAAAGAATGACGGGACCGCGGAGCTTCGTCCTCTTATCATTGACAACCCCTCCGAGGAGGACATAGTGCCGCCCTCTTGTACTCTGCATAGGGGAATCTTTTCAAGGAAGAATGTGCTCCTCGAGCGCGAGGAGGTGAGGCACATCGTCAGGCGGGACCGGGTGGCTCGAGACAAGGATTTGTCCGAGGACCTCGAAGGGATGATGAGGGTGGCTGCCTTGGCCTTGGCTCTTAATGCTCAGAAAGTCTGTCCTCAGAAGGACTACGATGCTCTCCAGATCAAATACGACGAGCTGGAGCACGAGTTCGAACAGTACAAGGACAAGTATGAGGTCCAGAGCGGCATAGTGGAGGATCTCGTTAAAGAGCGTAATAAGGTTGCGGACTTGGAGGCCGAGGGGAAAAGGCTCCGCGAGAGAATTGCTGAGTTGGAGAGGGCTCATCTCCCTTCGGCCGAGGAGGATGATGATGAGAAGGTCTTGGTGACGCGTTCTCAGCTTCTGGGCAAGGTGAAGGAGTTGGAGATTGACTGTGTTGCTACCCTAGGGATCGGTTTCAAAGCTGCGGTGGATCAGCTGAAAGTCCTCAACCCGTGTCTGGTGACGAAGGGCATTGGTCCATACCATAAGGTCGTGGACGGGCGAATCGAATCAAACCCGGAGTTCGAGGACTGGGAAGACGAGCAGGAGCCCCAGGGCGAGGATAACGGTGCCGAGGACGAAGATTGCGATGTTTGACCAGTCTCTTTTTTATGATTGTGGCCTGCGTGCCGATGTTTTGTGGCCTGTGTGCCGATATTTTGTGGCCTGCGCGCCAAGGTAGCTAGTTGGGCGATGCCCGGATAATTTTTGTAATATTTGGATATCTCCGGCCAATTTGGTCGGTTTTTAATATTCCGTTTTATGCTCCAATGTTTATTGCTTATCTGATTTTGCCGTTAATATGTATGCTTTATGTTTATGCTCGAATTATGTTTGTGCTCGAATTATGTTTGTGCTCGACCGAGGTTTATGGCCCGGGCGTGTGGGGAACGGTCCGGGTGCGCAGAGCAGGTGTGCGCTATAAGCGAGCTCGAGGCCGCGGTCGGGGCCAGGTGCTCGCGGCGTGAACGATCCCATCGCGAGCTGGGGTTCTGCCGTACAGGTACTTCCGCGGAGGGTCTGCGTGTAAGGCCCGCCACGTAGTCGGCTTTGCCTCCTGGTAGGGTTATCCGACTGAAGCTGTCGTGGAGCATACGCGCTTGTACCATGGCGCGAGTCCTCGCCCAGCTTTCCTCGTGTTCGTCACGAGCGGCCGGGCAGCGTTAGGTTGTTTCTAACTGTAGTAGCGTCTGAGTTTTTCAGCATTCCAAGGTCGAGCTAGTTTTTCGCCGAGAAGGTTCTCGAGGTAATACGCACCGTTTTCGGTTTTATCGTACACTCGGTACGGACCTTCCCAGTTTGGGGCCAGTTTGCCTTCGCGTGAATCTTTCATGTTCCTACGGAGCACTAAGTCTCCGACTTTGAAGGAGCGCTTGATAACTTTGGTGTCATGTCTTAACGCTATTTGTTGTTTCAATTTCGCTTCTCGCAGGGAGGATCCTGTTCGGATCTCTTCGACCATGTCGAGCTCTTCTCTCATAGCTTCGTCGTTGAGTTCTTCCTCTAGAGGTGACTCAGTCCGACGAGATGGTTCTCGGATCTCCACGGGGATCACGGCTTCGGTGCCATAGGTTAGCCTGAATGGTGTTTCGCCCGTGGTTGAATGTGGGGTCGTCCTGTATGCCCAGAGGACGTTGTGTAGCTCTTCGACCCAAGCTTTTTTCGCTTCGCCCAGCCTTCTCTTCAATCCACGGAGAATGACCCGGTTGGCGGCTTCAGCCTGTCCGTTGGTTTGGGGGTGCTCGACCGAAGTGAAGTGTTGCTTTGTCCCGAGTTTGGCCACGAATTCCTGGAATTTTCTGTCCGTGAACTGGGTGCCGTTGTCGGTTATTATCGCCTGTGGTACCCCGAATCGAGCGAGTATGTTCCTCTTGTAAAATCGGAGTACGTTTTGGGATGTGATTTTAGCGAGCGCTTCAGCTTCTATCCATTTTGTGAAGTAATCTACAGCGACCACCAGGTATTTGTTTTGGTAGGAGCCGACCGGGAAAGGTCCGAGGAGGTCCATTCCCCACGTAGAGAAAGGCCAAGGTGAGGAGAGAGATTTGAGCTCGTTTGGTGGTGCCAGGTGCATGTCGGCGTGACGCTGGCATTTGTCGCATTTCTTGACATACTCTTTGGCGTCCTGCTGCATGGTCGGCCAGTAATAGCCGGCTCTGAGGGCTTTCCTAGCTAGTGACCGCCCACCGAGATGCTGGCCGTTGATTCCATCATGGAGCTCCTGGAGTACCTCTAGTGCTTGCGAGGCATCGATGCATTTAAGGAGGGGGATGGAGAAACCTCGTCGATACAGCTTGTTTTCGAGGATAGTGTATGAGCACGCTCGTCTCTTAATTGTTGAGGCTTCTTTCGCGTCGGCGGGGAGCTCGTCTTTTGTGAGGAAGTTGTACACTGGGGTCATCCAGCATTGGTCGTCCCCGATGGCGAATATCTGTAGAGCTCGCGCGTTTTCGCCTACACTTGGCCTGGGCAGAATTTCTTGGATAACCGATTTGTTTCCCCCTTTCTTTCTCGTGCTCGCAAGTTTGGACAGTATGTCGGCGCGCGAGTTGTGTTCTCGGGGGATATGCTCGACTTCTGCTTTGGCGAATTTTTTCATCTTATCTCTGACGAGCGCGAGATATTCGGCGAGTAGGTCGTTTTTGGCCTGGTATTCGCCGCTGATATGAGATGCGACGAGTTGGGAATCAGTGTAGATCTTGACCTCTCGTGCCCCTATGTCCTCGGCGAGTCTCAGTCCCGCGAGGAGGGCTTCATACTCGGCCTGGTTGTTCGACGTGTTGAAGGAGAGGACTAAAGATACTTCTATGATAAGACCTTCGCCGTTTTCCAAGATAATGCCTGCCCCGCTGCTCGAGCTGCTTGAGGCGCCATCTACGTAGATGGTCCACTTGTCTTTAATCGTGTCGGGCGAGTCGGCGATAGAGGTCATCTCGGCTACAAAGTCCGCCAGTGCCTGAGCTTTTAGTGCCTTCCTGCTTTCATACTGAACGTCGAATTCGGAAAGCTCGAGGGACCATCTTAGCATCCTGCCGGCCATGTCTGGTCGGCTGAGGAGTTGTTTGATGGGTTGATCCGTCCGAACGAAGATTGTGTGGGCGAGGAAGTAGTATCGTAGCCTTCTGGCCGCTATTACTAGGGCCATGGCGACTTTCTCGATCTGTTGGTATCGTACCTCGGGTCCCTGTAGGGCTTTGCTGGTAAAATACACAGGTTTTTGCCCGTCTACGGTTTCTCGGATCAAAGCCGCGCTGACTGCCTCGTTGAGACGGCCAGGTAAAGGTACAGAGGCTCGTCGTCGTCGGGTCGAGAAAGGACGGGCGGCGAGGAAAGTACTTGCTTGAGGTGTGCCAGTGCTTGCTCGCACTCCTCGGACCACTCAAAGGCTGCTTCTTTGCGTAGCAGTTTAAAGAAAGGGAGGGCGTGCTGGGCGGATTTCGCGACGAAACGTGATAGCGCAGTGAGCATCCCGTTTAATACTTGGATGGATTTTTTATTGTTAGGAATGGGGAGCTCGGAGAACGCTCGGCATTTATCCGGGTTGGCTTCTATTCCTCGTTCGGTCAGATAGAAACCGAGGAATTTTCCTGCTCGGACGCCGAAGGTGCATTTCTCCGGATTGAAGCGCATCTTGCAGGATCTGGCCCGCTCGAATACGCGCTCGAGATGGGAGGTGTGGTCGGTGTCCCCTCGAGACTTGACGATCATATCGTCCATGTACACCTCGAGGGTGTCGCCGATCTCCCCTCGGAACACTTTGTTCATCATCCGTTGATACGTGGAGCCCGCGTTTTTGAGGCCGAAGGGCATTACGTTGTAGTAGTAATTGCCCGACTCGGTCATGAACGCCGTGTACTGCTTGTCGCTCCTCGCCATCGGGATCTGGTTGTAACCTGAATAAGCATCCATAAAAGATAATAATTTATAGCCGGCCGAGTTGTCGACCAGTCTATCAATGTTTGGTAAAGGATAGGCGTCTTTTGGACATGCCCGGTTAACATCAGTATAATCAACACACATTCTCCATTTTCCATTAGATTTCTTAACAAGTACAACGTTTGAGAGCCAAGTTGAATACTTGGCCTCGGAAATAAAATTTGCCTCTAGGAGGTCTTTTACAGCTTTCTCGGCAGCCTCCGCTTTCTCGGGAGACTGCCGACGCCTACGTTGAACTACGGCCTTTGCGGCTGGGTCGATGGAGAGGTGGTGGCAGGCGACCTCAGGGTCGAGTCCGGGCATTTCTGCGGCGCTCCAGGCGAACAGATCAGCATTGGCTCGAAGGCAGGCTATGAGTTGCTTCCTCGGAAGGTCTGGGATCCCTTTACCGATTTTCACTGTTTTGTCAGGGTTTTCGCCCAAGGGGACCAGCTCGAAATCTCCGTCCGGAACTGGTCGGAAGGGGTGAAGTGACTTCGACCTCGTCTCTTCCCCGGTCTTTAGTTCTTCCTCTGCAAACCGGGCATCCAGGTCGACTGAGCTGACGTTGGTTGTCTGATGCTGGTCTACTCGAGGATGCTTGTCTTCGGCCCTTGGCTTTTTGTTGGAGTTGGTCGGCGGAGCGATCAGTTCTAATCCTTTGACGGAGGCGTCGAAGATTCTTCTGGCTGCTTCAATATCGGCGTTGATGGTGGCCACTCGTCATGTCCTCGTGTAGAACTTCATCTTCAGGTGGACAGTGGAGGGTACGGCGGTCAGTTCGGCCAGAGTGGGGCGTCCGATGATGCAGTTGTACAGGGTTTTGCAGTCGATCACCAAGAACCTAGTTTTGACTTGCCTAGAAGCCTCCCCTTCTCCGAAGGTGACAATCAGCTCGACGTAACCCCATGGTTTAGTGGTAGCTCCGTTGAAGCCTTGAAGGTCTGAACCCACGTAGGGAGTGAGGTGTGAGTCGTCCAGCTGGAGTGTCCGGAAGAGATGGGAGTACATGATGTCGACCGAGCTGCCTTCATCGACTAGGACCCGTCGAACATCGAAGTTCGCCATTCTTGCTCGGACGAGCAGAGGAATTGTGGCGTTTGGAGCTCCGCCGGGTAGTTCTTCCAGGTAGAAGGTGATTGGTTCAGATTTCCCTCGGAACTTTCTCAATGTAGGGCCGAGGTCTGCGTTGGCGCTGAGCAGCTCATCGAACTTTCTCTTCACTGAACTGATGGTGAGGGAGCCAGGATCTCCGCCGTTGGAGACGACCATGGCGAATGGGAATCCTTCCCATTTGCTGAGTGCGGCAGGTGCCCCGACCGATGGTATGAAATCTTCAGGTCGGGTCACTGACAGGGCTACTTGTAGGGGCCTGTTGTCCGGCGAATTCCCTTCGTCAGAGTTTCTGTGGCCGTCCCTTCGGGAAGGTTCCCCTTTCTGTGTGTATTTTGAAAGTCGACCTTCCTTGATCAGTGTTTCAATAGCGTCCTTGAGGTGAATGCAATCCTCGGTCATGTGTCCATGGCTCCTGTGGTATTTGCAGTACTTGGACTTGTCGGTTCCTGGCCTCGCGGGGTTTGACTTCGGGGGTCTGATGTTCGACTTTTTGAAGTCAGTGTTTTGGCATTCGGCTAGGATCCTTTCCCGTGAGGCGTTCAGCGGGGTATATTCGTTGAAACGACCAGAAGGTCCCCGGCGTTCTTTGATGTCGAGAGACCTGTCGTCTTTCCTTCTCTCGTGCCCGCGCCTCGAAGTTGAGGGCTCATGGTTTGAACTGCGAGCGGCGTCGTTGTCCCGTGACGCTCTCGTGGTAGCAGCTTCTGCTTCCTCATATCTGATGAAGGCCTGAGCCTTGCGAAGGAGGGCGTTCATGGAGTGGACTTCCTCAATCTTGATGGCCTTTTTGAAGTCGCTCCCGGGGAGGAGCCCTCGTTCGAGTAGGTACCTCTTCATGTAGTCCGCGGTCTGCACTTGGACAGCTTCTTTGTTGAACCTGTCGAGGTAGTCTCTCAAAGATTCGTTGGTACCTTGGATTACTGCCTCAAGATTCGCTTCTGATTTCGGTTGCCGACGAGACGCGGTGAAGTGGCTTAGGAAAAGATCCTTCAGTTCAGTCCAGGAGTGGATGGAGTAAGGGGCAGATTCCTGTACCAGTTCATCGCGCCTTTCCTTAGCGTGGTCGGAAAGATGCGGCATTTGATGGATCCTCGTACCACATGGTAGTCCATGACAGCTTCGATGCTCCTTATGTGGTCATCGGGGTCGGTGGTCCCGTCATAGTGGTCCAAGGCTGGTGGTTTTTCCATCCCCCGGGGGAGACGAACACGCCGGATTTGCTCGGACAAGGGACTGCGGAAATCTTCTTCGTCGCTAGGCTCAGGGGAGTTTGAATGTCTGCCCCGCTGGGATTTAGTGCGTACTTTGCCCGAGATTTTGCGGTTGTCTTTTGGAGAATGCTCGCGGACTTTCTGCACGGCTTTGGAGGGGCCTCGGTGCTCCTGCTCGGGTGAGAGACTCTTGGCTTCAGTGGTTTCAGGTTTCTGATTCTTCCGAGTCTTTCGAGGTGGAGAGCGGGAATAAGACCGCTGGCGCCGGTTTCTTCTCGAGGGGGAGCGAGACCTAGATGGACTGCGCTTGCGATTTCTCCTCGGAGGAGACCGCGAAGAGGAATAGGAACGTGACCGATGGCGTCTCCGTTGGGGGGAGCGATATCGTCGCTTCCTTTCCAGGTCGTGGATGCGGTCGCCCTGTAGGCGGATGAGGCGGTTGGTTTTCTGCAGCTCCTTGAGTAGGAGGATGGCGGTTGGATTAGCGCCCTCGGGAATGTTGATCTGTTCCTCCTCGTCTGGGCTACGGCTTCTTCGTCTGCCAGAGGTGTGGGTGAACGAGGAAGCGGGTTGCCCGTCTCGGGTATCAGTTTCATTCACCACTTGGAGCTGGTCTGGTTCAGTCTGGGGCCGGGTCTGCCCGTCTTCCCCGTTCTGAACTTGTCCTTCAGGATGGGTTTGTTCGACGTTCTGGACTTGTTGAAGGCCGTGCACATGTTGAATGTGCTGAATCTGTTGCCTCTGTCTGGCAAAAGCACGTTCTTGCCGACGGCGATTCGTCAGTTCGCGGCTGGAATCTTCAATCAGTTGTTCCAGGACGAAGGGATCAGGACTAGGTATGTTGTTGTTGGCCATGACGATGGTGAAAGGTTATGCTTTTGATCTTTGTTAAAGAAGGGGGAGCAAGGTTCCCACAGACGGCGCCACTGATCGTACCTGATCAGGAGAATCGTCAAGGCGCAATATCTGGCTTGAAGAGCAAGATGGGGGGGGGTACCTGCAAGGTTCTCCGATGCTTAAGTCAGTAGCTATCAGAGAATGAGGTTTAGAGTTAAGAATAGAATACCTGACCCTCTAGTGGAAGAGGGTATTTATAGCCCCCAGCGCTGGGCCAAGGTTCCCTAATTGGGCCAAATCCAACTGGAGGCCCACGTGCTAGGGAACTGCCAGAACGTCCCATGCTAGGGCTGAGTCAGCAGGAGACTCACGTTCCGGATGATCATAGCATAGGGTTCGGAGGTGGTTGACCGAATCCCTCGCTGCGTGACGCGTGGTCTTCGTGCGTGGATAACTCCTTGACGGTTATCCAGTAAGTGGGCCCAAAGGTTTGGGCCTGCTCGGCCAGAGTCTTCGCGAAGGGCAGCCCTTATCTGTTGTCCAGTAATTGGACCCAAGGGCATTGGGCCTGCTCGGCTGGTAACAAGGGTTGGGCCTGCTCGGCCCAGACCAGAACAAAATCCTTTTAAACCAATTAGCTTTTTTAGCTTGATTAAATCAATTAGTTTTTTAATTAATAGGATAATTAAATTAATTAGCTTTTAATAGGATAATTGAATCAATAGGTTTTATTTAAGATAATTAAGTTAATTAAGTTTATTAATTTGGTTTTTTCTAACTAATTAGGATTAATTTTAGTTTAAAATAATTTTAATCGATTAGATAATTTAATTTTAGGCTAATTAATTATTTTTAGGTTTTCAAACCCTAATTTTATTTTTGGCTATCTATTTTTCATCATGACTATTAATCACTGTTTTCCTTAATCCTTTTAATTTTTTATTTTTTATCTTATAATTGTTGAGGTTTTTTATCTTATAATTGTTGAGGTTTTTTATGCGCGAATTCTTTCCTCACCCCATACTCTGTGATTGTCGAATGCCTTCTATTAAATATTTTTCCCTTTTAATTTTGCCTTTTTATTTCTGCCTTTTCATTTAATTATTCGCCTTTATTTCAATTATATAATTTTCTGTCTTTTAAATATTAGAAGGTGTATAGGTCGCTTATTCGGTTTTTAAATGTAATAGTAACTAGGATTTTTATTTTCCGCCTTTACTTTCCTGGCTTTATTTTTCTGCCCTACAGGTGTTTATTGTAATAGCGTAGGACATTTAATTCTGTTTTATTTTCTGCTTTCGTTAGTAATCCTAGGGACTGCAAGCCTTGCTAAAATTAACCTAGTATCACTCTAATTACAAGATAAAATATTTGAATTGAACCACATGATTGCCACACACACACCTTTATGGTAACCCTTCTTATGCTGCCTGTTGCCTTTAAATTCTAAAATAGTCAAGTCCCTCGAATACGAGGATACCTAAAGCAAATGTTGTCCTCAGTTCATAAATCATCATAAGATCATATGTCCCTTCGAAGTTGCCTAACAGAAAAATGATATTGTCCCTCGATGTTGCCTCGGTAAATGATGATTTTCCCAGTTGCTAAGGTATCCTCACTGGTTGCCTAAAGATGACTATTATATCCTTCCTCGAGACTACCTGCCCTCTTTATGGTAGGGACAGTCTTATGGCGAACGATAACCCTCGATGACCCGATACATCCAATGAAAGGACTACCTACCCTCCTTATGGTATGGCTAGCCCTTTCAAACAAAACTTAAAGAAAAAGAAAGACAATCTTAGGGTAGGTGCTCTTAAATGCTTGCTCAATTCAAACAAATTCAAAATTACTTTTCACACCTCTTTACAAAAAACTTTAAAAAAGGCTACGCTTATTTACAAACTAAAGTCCTTATTCAAATTCTTTTTCTATTCACACACTACACTTCAAACATTTTGAAAACAAAAAGTGAGCTAAGCAATTAAGAGCCCATGGATAACTATGGATACAAAGGGTGCTTACACCTTCCCTTTGTATAACCCACCCCCCGAACTCAAAATCTTTCAAAGGACTTTCCTGTTCTTTTTGCCTTTCCAATTGGATAAAATAAAAGTCGATGGCGACTCTTGCTATCCGCAACATTTCTTAAAAGTCAGTTCTCCCACCGTATTACACTCATGAACCATGAAGTTTAATTAATGTTTTATGAATGTTTTAAATGATGAATTCCGCTGCGAGATAATCTGTTTTGTGTTGCGATGATAAATGAAATTTAGCTTCAAATAAATGTTGATGACCCGTGTTACGGAGCAGGACTATTGTTTGTGAAGTTTTTATGACGATGTGACGCCCTTGTTGGTGATTGGATTTGGTATAATTTCGTATTATATTGCGAATATTCCTCGTGGGTTAGAACGGTGTTACAAATAACAACAACCAACCTCTCTCAACAACCTGAGAGAACTAGTCTATTTATACACTACTAAGCTAACTTAAACAATTTTGGGCTAAACAAACATGCCCAATTCGATATTTTAACAATCCTAACATTTCAACTACTGCATGCTTGAGCGTACTTTAACTATAGCATGTGGGACTTCGACATCAACATATGAAAAGACTTCGACAACATGCTTAATCTATGTTAAACCAAGAAGATGCCCTTGTTGAGACTAGAGTTCGATCCAAAATCTTACAAATCTCCACCTTGGAACAAACTCTACAACATCAAGGGAACAAACTAGCTTTCTTCATGTAACTTTATCAACTAAATACACTGGAAAAACTTGCAGCTTGACAATGTCTTGGTGATCATATTAGCAACATTATCTTCAGTTGAAACCTTCAACATTTGGATTTCTCCATGCTCGATTATTTCGTTGATGAAATGTAGCCTCACATTGGTTTGCTCATCATAGGCTAAATTCTTCAGCAAGTGTATCACATTTTGGCTGTCAAATTTAGCAGTGATGACTCGACTTTGAAGTTTCAGCTCCCTAGCAAAACATTCAAGCCACAATGCTTCTTTCATAGCTTCAACGAGGGAAATATATTCTGCTTCACTAGTTGATAAGTTAACAACCTTCTGAAGTGTTACTTTCTAAGTAATTATTGTGCCAAACATAGTGAAAACATATCCATAAATAGATTTTCTGAAATCCATACAACCTGCATAATTAGTGTCGATAAATTCTTTGATTTCTACTTTGCTATCATCACCATAGGCTCCACCGTAAATCAATACTCTACTTAGAGACCCATTTATGTACCTTAGAATCCACTACAATGCTTGCCACTTCGCCTTTTCAAGATTGGTCATATACCTGCTTACAAGGCTTACTGCATATGCAATGTCTTCCCTTATATAGACCATGGTATACATCAAAGAACCTACTATACTAGCATATGAAATGTTATTCATATACACTCATTCTGCTTCAATACTTGGACTTTGAGTCGTACTCAACTTAAATTGAGGATTTATTGGTGTCACAATAGGCTTTGAATTCGACATACCAAACTTTTCTAGGTTCTTCAGTAGGTATGTCTCTTGAGATAAGCATAATTTTGTTTGCTTTCTATCTCTCCAGATGTCAATCCTAAGAATTCTAGAGGCAGCTCCCAGATCCTTCATGTTGAAGTCCTTATCGAGTTCAACCTTCACCTTCATTACATCCTCGACACTGTTGCTTGCTATGAGAATATCATCCACATAAAGCAAAAAAATAACAAGTGAATTTCCAGGTTGAAATTTGAAGTAAACACAATGGTCAAACTGCCTCATAGTGAAACCTATGTGTGCCATGAACTTTTCTAATTTCCTATTCCATTAACGAGGATATTGTTTCAGGCCATATAACGACCTATTCATTTTGCATAGATAATCTTCCTTTCCCTTTTCTGCATACCCTTCAGGTTGCCTCATTAGGGTTGTTTCATCTAGATCACCATACAAGAAAGCGGTCTTCACATCCATTTGTTCAAGTTCTAGGTTAAACTTAGCAACCATGGCTAACAATATTCTAATGGATCTATGCTTCATAACAACTGATAATACATCATTGAAGTCGACTCCTTCTTTCTGAGTGAACCTCCTAGCAACCATCCTTGCCTTGTATTTCTTCAACATCACTCATTCGATTCCTTCCTTAACCTTGAAAATCCACTTACAACTGACTAATTTAGCCCCTGCAGGTTTCTCGATCAACTCCCAAGTGTTATTATCATGACGAGATTTCATCTCATCATTCATGGCTTTCAGTCATTCAATGTTATTTCAACTCCTCAAAACTTTATTGTAGTATCTAGGTTCTTCATTAAGGACCTCACTTGCAAATATTAAGGCAAAAACTATGAGATCTGTATAACCAAGTCTCTGAGGTGGCTTAATGACTCTTCTTGACCTGTCTCTAGCCAGCAAGTAGTCATTATCAGTCTCCTAATCTTCATTAACAACTTAGGCTTCTTCTCGACTTCATATGGGTTATGCAATTCAACATCACTACACTCTACCTCAACAGGAATCTCTTCATGTTCCAGCTCTTCTTTAGATATTTCTGTGTTTCTACTAGCACCATCAGTTTTCATGAATGCCATTTCTGCTTCATTGAAAACTACATATCGGCTACACCTCCTATGACCTGGCTCTAGGAACCACAATCTATAAGCTTTGACTCCTTTAGGGTACCCCATGAACATGCATCTCAGATCTCTAGATTCGACCTTATCTTGTATACTATGAGCATAGGCTACATAAGCAAATACTCTAATTCTGTCGAGATTAGGTGGATTTTCCGACTAGACTTCTTCAGGTGTCTTCATCCTTAAAGTAGTCGAGGGACGTCTATTTATCAGACATGCTGTTGTCAAAATAGCCTCAGCCCAAAACACCTTATTCAATCCAACACTAACCAACATGCATCTAACTCTTTCCAAAATGGTTCAATTAAACCTTTCAATTAGACCATTTTGTTGGGGAGTACATGTAGTAGTTATGTGCCTTGTAATATTAGACGCAACATAATAACTCTCGAATGCCTCGTTGTAAAATTCTAAACCATTGTCTGTTCTCAACCTCTTGAATTTCTTGCCAGTTTGGTTTTCGACCAGAGTCTTCCAACTTTTAAAATTTTCAAAAGTTTCATCCTTAGCTTTCTGAATGAATACCCATAACTTTCTAGAATAATCATCAACTATGGATAGAAAATACCTTGCACCTGAATGTGAATGAAATCTTGTAGGCCCCTAAAGATCAACAAGGATATATATAATCAAGGGATCCATGTGTTCTTTGCTTACTGTTGTTAAACTTCACCTACAAAATTTAACAAATACACAAAGGTTTACAAAAATCCAGCTTTTCAACCTTGTTACCACATAACAGATTTTGTTTCAATAATTTGACCAGGCCTCTTTCATTTACATGGTTAAGTTTCTTGTGCCATAACTTAGTCTTCGACATAAGTTTTGTGGATGCCACATATGCTTAACCACTTACAACCTCTGCCTCAAGGGTATACATGCCTTGCCTTTTGATGGCTCTCAAGATTTCTTTCGACCCCTTCATTACCCTTAGGATGCCTTGCTCTCCTTTGAAAACATATACTTTCTTGTCGAATTCACTAAGAGAAATCAAATTTCTCTTCAGACCAGGTACATACCTGAAACTAGTCAATAGCTTTATTGACTCATTAGGGAGCTTGAATCTTACAAATCAAATTTCTACAATTTTGTAGGCTTTGTGTTTCCCAGCAGCATTGATCCACCATCTTAATCGCAAAATTCCTCAAACACATCTTTGTTTGGAGTCATGTGCCAAGTGCAACCTGAATCCAATATCCATTCCTTGCAAGAATTGCTGCTCGAAACTACAAAAACATCAAATGAGTCAAAATCATCTTGCACAATGACTACATGACCATTGTCCTTACCACCATGATTGTTCTGTTGATCAAAGCACATCTTTCAAGTGTGACTCTCCTTCTTACAGTGATAACACCTAATTACAAAAGTATCACCATCATCAGATTTCTTCTGACCTTTACCCTTCTTCTTTTTCAAACTTACCATTCTTCTTCGAGAATTTCCCTTTAACGGACAAACCTTCACCAACTTACGATGGTTTATGCTCTTTCCTCTTGTTCAAGTCCTTAGAGTACAAGACGAATTTAACTTCTTCATAGGTCAAAAAATCTCTTCCATACACGAGAGTTTCTTTGAAGTGAACATGAGAACATGGTAAAACACACAACAATAACGCTTGATCTTCATCGTCATCGATCAAAAATCAGTTTGTTGAACTAAATAATATACATTCTTATATCAATTAATCTAATAATTCAATAAATAAAACTCATATTTTATCTAGTACAAGGGTTTATCTAGAAAAAAAATACATGGCATACTATTAGTATTTTTTTATATTTTTTATGAATGAATAGTTGTATTATTGTACCTTTCTCACCCCTAATCCCACGTTCCCTTCTTTTTCGTCTTCCTATTCAAAAAAATCACAATCACGATGTGAAAATTTCAAAACCCAAACTCATTTTTAACTTCTCTTTTTCTTAATTAAAAAAAAAATGATTATAAAAAAAGCAAGTTGGTTTTTTTTGTATATATAGTGTTTATTCTCCTCCTCTTCTCAACTGTCTCCTCCGTGTTCAACTCGCGTGCATTGCAGTCAGACCAAACCGAGAAACCAAAGAGAATTCAGAGAGAGAAAGTACCCAGAAACACAAGGGAGACAAAACCCCTTTTCCCCTTTTTTTTTGTTTCCAATTTCATCCCTTGCATTTTCCTATCTTCTTATTTTCTATCCATCTTAATTTTCTGGGTTTCACTTTTTCTCCTCAGATCCTCTCCTGTTCTTCACAAATTTTGTTTTTTGGGCGATTTTGCTTTGTGGGTGTCCGTTTTTCTGTAAAAAGATTCGGTTTTTAATAGCTGGAAAGTCGAAAACGAATTGATTCTCATCTGGGTTGTTTTGATGCGATTGTTGCTAATTGTAAGGGTAACAATGATGTTGACCTTAAGTGTGGTTTTTTGAAGTATTATGGAAGGTGGTCGTTACTCGGTTCATACATCATCAACAACATCATCAACATCAACAACAACAACATCTTCTTCAATAACGATCTTTAATTACAAGAAAAACATGTCACTTTACATTGGTCGTGAGGCTTCCAAGGTTGTTGTCTTTTTTGATATACAATAATTTTGAGGATGTTTTTCTCTTTATGTTTTGTTTTTAATATGTGTTTCAATGTATGATTTGTAGCTATGGAAGAGAGTTTGTGCAGAGACAACCACAGAAATCAACCTTCTTGTGGAGAATTGGAAGTACCTTCTCGCTGGTTTAGTTTTTCAGGTTTTTTTTATATAAATTATGATCAAATTTATATGAAATATTACATTGAATTGTACTTTGATTTTGATTTTGATTTTGATTTTAAGGTTACCCTTTTGTGAAAAAGGAATGGAGAGATTCTTTTGTGATTCTTTTATGTGTTTTGATATTAAAGTAGTTATTAAAGTAGTTTTCACATTTGGTTGTGAGAACGTTACTTGAACGTTACAAAAAGTTCTTCGTTTTCTCTCATTTGATTTGGCAACTTTTGAGATTTCTAACTTTCTATATCAGGAATAAAAGTTTTTGTGTTTGTTGACATAGTTATTGTTTTTCATGTAACAATGGAATCTAAAAATTGAAATTGAAACTGTTTTTCTATACAGTATATTCATGGTTTGGCTGCAAGAGGAGTTCATTATTTACATAGGCCTGGCCCTACATTACAGGATCTCGGATTCTTACTTCTTCCGGTTCGTTATTTTCATCGCATTGTCTCTTTTAAAAACAATGTTTTTCACAAGAATGTCTTTTGATTTTGATGTTTGTGGATTTTGCAGGAGCTTGGCCAAGAAAGAGCTTACATTAGTGAATCTTTGTTTACGATTATCTTTTTATCGTTTTTCCTTGTAAGAATTCTCAACTTGCATTCGCTCGCTTCGATGAAGTTTCATCGTTTTATTCGAGTGTTGTTAATATTGATTAAAATTTGTGCGTTTGTAGTGGACTTTCCATCCTTTCATATTCAAGACCAAAAAGATCTACACAGTTTTAATATGGTGCAGGGTGCTATCTTTCTTAGTTGTAAGTGTTTATAAAAACTACTTAAACTCGCAACTCGGGAATACTTAGCGTTATAAATTGAATTACTATTCGTGTTGATTATGCAATATGTGACTTCTTCTTAAAGTTGGGCTCCTCTGTTGTTGACTGCAGGCTGCTCAAGCTCTCCGCATAGTGACGTTTTACTCCACTCAACTTCCTGGTCCAAACTATCATTGCCGTGAGGTATAGTTTACTGTTTTATTAATCAATTGCAGCTTAACTGTCGATTTTCTTCGAGTATAGTACATGACTACTTGTATTATGCAGGGATCTCCACTAGCAACACTGCCTCGTCCGAAAAGCGTGGCTGAAGTGCTCTTGATTAATTGTTAGTGACTTTTGTTTTCGGTTGGTCTACTCTCAATGCCTTTCTTTTTGTACTGGTGCTCATTTTGTTTTCCCTCTATGCAGTTCCTCACGGCGTGATATATGGATGTGGTGATTTGATATTTTCATCGCACATGATCTTTACTTTAGTCTTTGTTAACACATACCAGAGATATGGCACAAAAAGGTAAATTAACTTAGTTTCTTTTGGTTTTGCTTAATTTTCAAGGTTCAAGTTTCTCAAACGATATAATCGCGATGATCCTTGTTTTTGTTTGATTCATTGTTCAATTATGACTTACCATGTTTCTTTTTTAACCGCTGCAGATGCATAAAGCAACTAGGATGGGCTCTTACTATCATTCAGAGCTTTTTGATAGTAGCATCTCGCAAACATTATACTGTTGACGTAGTTGTTGCCTGGTAAGGAACATTTCGTGATATGTTTGGGAAAATTAGCCTTAATCACCAATTTATTTCTTGAAGTTGTGAATGTCGGACAATTTGGTTTCTAAAATTAGCGAAACTCCAAAATGATCAATGAAATTGAAAATCATCGATCATAGTCTATCCAAGACAATTTTGGGACTGAATTGGTCGACACAAATGGTTTAATGCGACCGAGATGAGAATTTGCAACGATCCATTGTTTTGTTAATCATTTTAGGTTCAGTTTTTTTTGAAATCTTGGTATTTGGCCATTAGACTGACTAATCCAAAGGGTCCAGTCACACCATCCACTAGCGAGGGTCATTTAAAGTCAGAGTAAAGCTCTGTATGGGGACTGACCCGACCCAACACAAGAATTCTTCGCACCTAGCAGGATTCGAACTTGACATCTTGAGTGAGAGGAGCACACTCTTAGATCCCAAACCTTAACCGATAAAGTATCATTAATTTCACGAACCAAATTATGGGGACCCTAAAATTTGAAGGTTAAAACAGTGGTCCATGTCCTTTATCTTTATATTTTAACTCATTACTTGGAACCTGACAGGTATACTGTTAATTTGGTGGTGTTTTTTATTGAGAAGAAATTACAAGGTTTGTTGTACATAATAATTATACTATGTTTTTATGTCATTTACTATTTGCAATTGTGTGCTAACATATTTATTCCACAACATCAGAAATGCCAGACAGGACAGCTGCAACACTGTTGCTACCATTAAGCACCAAAGACAACAAAGATGGCAGAAACAAAGAAGAGAATCACAAGTTGTTAAATGGCAATTCTGTTGACCCTTCAGATTGGGTATAATAATAATAATAATCAATCTACTTGTCTTTTTTCCCGTCTCTTGACTCTCCGAGTAAATATACATTTTAGTCCTTGAATTTGGAAAGATCTATGTAGCACCGACACTTTTGAAAAAAAGTGTGTCCGAGTCAGTGTCGGTGTCCGAAACCTACCCCAACACTGACACTTGCGATTACGTTAAAACGACTAAAATGTTATTTTGTAAGTTTGAAGGACTAAAATGTATATTCATGTTTTCTAAGTCATGTCATTTTCTTTGTGTTATGATATGGACATAACATTATTATTGTCACATTGTTTAGAGACAGAGAACTCAAGCAAATGGCAAGATTATGGAAGATGGTCATGCACACCATGCTGACTCTGCAAAGAATGGTGCATAGATACAAGAGCTTTTTTTTTTCTCATCTGCACAAAATTGGATTGGAACTTCTGCTGCTGCAACATTGTGTCCTTGGGAAGAAGCTGCAACCTTTCAATTAGTTGAATTTTTTAACATGGAAATATTTGTAGAGCCTCTGATTGATTGATTGATTGATTCTGTATTATTGTTATTAAGCATATTGTAATTGGGTTGTGCTTCTTTTAACATGTTGCAGCCTTGCTCCACTTTCATTGTTTCATTGTTTAGTAGCATCCTTTACAAAAGGTGCTGTAGAAAATTTTCCAATTCATAATTCATATTGCATTAGAAGTTCCATTGTGTATAGTCCTTCTGGTAACTATTAAAAAGAACTGCAGCACTAATATCATTTTTGCTTCTGTATGTTAACTCTGGACTTCTTTTAGTCCTTACACTTAAAAAAAAAATCTATATTGATAATTTGATTTTTCAAAAACTCGTAAATTAGACGCCAAATTTGCATCTAATATTAGATGAAAAGTACTAATATGATCTATGAGTGGCAAAATAGGCCCGGTTTGTCAAGTATGGCAATATTGCTCTGGTTTGTCAAGTATGGCAATATTGCTCCGGTTTGTCAAGTATGTTGGTTTTGTCCACACTTTTTTGTTGGGATATGCTAAAGTTTTAGACTTAGACTCTAATGTGTCTGTCTTGTTTCACTCTGCTTTTTCCGAGTGCGGATATTAATATACTTATTTGTAATTTTTAGTTAAAAAAGTGCGGTGCCTATAAGTTCTTATGGCTCGCCCTCACTTTTTTGTGAGAACGATGATAAGTTTTTGCCTTCCCTCGCCCTCATTTTTTAGTGAGAGAGATGATAAGGTTTTTGTTTTGCACCTTCAACTATGTTCGTTCTGTTTTATCATTTTTTAAAGTTTTTATAGGACTGAATTATCGTCCATAGTTAAAAGCATCAATATAAATAATTAAAAGGCCAATATAATTTTTTTAAAGTTAATGGACCAAAATAAATTGTGAGATCATACAACCACAAAAAGAGTATTAAATCTCAATTTTCAATTCACTGGTCCTATATAGTTTTTTTTGCATAATAAATTCAAGCAATTGAGACAACAACTATTACTCATGTTACACTTGTTATTGAAAGTGAAAAGGACATTCTCATTAACAAGAAACTTCTTACATTGTAATGTAATGCAAAGGACTAGTAGCTTTGAAGGGTACATTACCTAAAACAATGAGTTTACTTCTCATAAAAAGCTAAAGAAACTAGCATAATTCCTTCAACCAAAACAGCAACGAGTAACACATACAAGCACATGGTTACGACACATAATAATGACAAAGGTTTGAATTGTCCCAATCTTGGTTCCTCAAATAAATATTCCATTTTTTGAAGTTCAAAATCCTTCTGAGGTTTCCGTTTCAAAGACAGACCAGTCACATGCATTCTTTTCTTTTCACATGGGCCATACACTTATTGTAGCCTATATAGTTGCTCAAATTAAACACCTGGTCTAATCATATAGGGTGTGTTTTTTTGTGTGAATGTTTTTATGTTTATGGTAAAGTTTGTGACTAATTATAGATATTTTTCTTTTAAGTGGCCTCTAATGGTGTCACTATTATTGGTTTATATTTGCATCATTGGTAGAAAAATAGATTAAGGGCATTTATAGGTGTACTCTAATCAATTAAATTTGAATCTTCCATATTACTAACAGAAAAATGCCAGGTTAGAGAGAGAGATACAAATATAAATTTAAATAGATTTGACCCAAATATTAGTGCACACTCACAGCAAGTAACATAAAAACAACAAAGTCTATTTGAATGCTCACTAAGATACAAAACATGGGCTGACAAATATTTTCTTTATACATTTTTGACAAAATACATAAATAATAATAGAGTTAGTATTTTTGCCTCTATAATCTGGGCAAGTTTAAAATGTTTTTCTACAAAATGTTTTTTTTCTTATTCAATCCTATTATAAGAGTTTTAATATTTATCCTTTGTTGGCATGTCACTTGCAAATAATTTAAAAAAAAAAAATTTGTTCAGGGAAACGATTTAATAAGTCCGACACAATTCATAATTTCGTCTACCTAAAGATGACGAACAAGTAAATCTTCATCAAAAAGTCGCACACCGAAACCCAACACCATGTTCATCACACCCGTTGAAATCAATCCAACGACATGGCGTATTCCACATTGTGTTCACAGGGGACATTTTTAATCGTCACTCGTATATAAATGTTTTATTCATTCTTGCAAGTTGCACCCCTCTAACCTCACTGACTTGAACGTCAGAGTGATAACCTTGCATGCACACCCCTCCTCCACCTATCGGAGACTCATCTCATTGTATCAGAGAGCTTCTATGACGACTTTCATCAACATCTCATCAATTTTATGTTCCACACCAGACTAATGACACCGTCTATGAAAATTGTTTCTTGATTCCCACGAAAATCCACGACAAACTCTCTAAATCTCCTTCGTTTCTCTGTCGCAACCGTTCCTGTTAACCGATGGCATCATTGCGAATTGTCTCAACCAATAAGGGTAGTTTCCAAATCAACTCATTTGGTCGATCATTATAACGCCAATCATCATTTCCCACCCATTCATGCCCTTAGATTTTGGTTCCTCCACTAGTTGGATAAGGAACTTTCTAAGTCCTTTGTCGTTTCAGGTTTTTCAGCAACTACTCCAAGGTCAAACGTCTAAAAAAACTCAACTTCAAATGCAAGCATATATAATGAAATCAACAAAAATCTTTGTCGTGAGCTACTACACAATTGGAGGTATTACAACATGGCATTCTTGGGTTATGCCTAACATGATTCTTGGTGACACCACATCATAACATAAGAAGACCTTCATGTTTCCAGAGCATCATCGTCCTTAGGCCCATAAATCTCCTCCTCATGGTTCGGGAGGCAAAGATGATAGCCATATGCCTCCCAAAGATTGTTGCCATAGGAGATCCCAGTCACACTGTTTCAAGAAGAATGACAAGCAAGATTCCAAACACCAGGATCTCTCTCATTGTGGGACAAAATCATCCTCAAAACACATCATTAACTGTAGGATTCCTAAATTCCTATAAAAACACCGAAGCTAGACAATTATGACAAAAAGGGGTCCAAACGAGAATATTGAGCACATAGACACCATTATAGACTATCACCATGCCAAAAGACCAATAAAATGCAAACTATTCATGCTAACTCTCAAAGGAACCGCTATGACGCAGTTCAAGACCCTAGAGGATGGTTTAATCAATCCCTAGAGGAAGTTGTATGATGAATCCACAACATAGAAACCAAAACACAAAACAATAGTCGCCCTCAATGAGATTCACTAAAAGAACAATCAAACCCTTAGAGAATAAATCAATTGGTTCACGAAAGTGGAAATGGAAGTAGGTGGATCAACCAATGGTTTGAAATGATGGATCTTCGAGAAAGAGTTGAAGATAGACTACATATTTCTTGAGAAGCTATGGCTAAAGGAACGAGGAGCATGAGAGACCTCATCACTAGAGGCCACCCATATATTAATTATAGGGACAAGTTGTTTTCCAAAGACATGGAAAAAAAGGGTTGGGAACCCAATGAATGGACGATCCATAGACATAGATGCCGGTATGACAGGGACATAGATATACACCAGGGGCAATAAGTCAGGTTATCAACATATCTTAAGGGAACCCCGATACCCTGGTGAAGATTAGAGGTAAGGGGCACTACCAGGTAATATTTGTCCTTGAAATTATTCGAACTATCTACATATACCTCTAACATTTTTTTCTCGCAACTAAGATAGAAAACCTTGACTTCGGTCTGATTTGGCCGAAGTTAATTGGATGTTGAAGAGGTGGAAGAAGAGTGTCAGAGTCAAAGCACCCTTCATGTATTCACACTAGTATTAAAAACTTTGACATAATCCTAACTCACACATTGTCACAACAAATGAGCGGTTCACATATGACTAATAGTCTTCACTTTAAAATCATTAAAGGGGAGCCGAAACCCTATCCGAGAGATGAGGCACTTGCAAAGAGGAAGAACACATCACGCGTATCGACTACATAACATTTTATCACTTTTAAAAAGCAGCACCTAGCAAATATAGGAAGGGCCAGCCTCTGTGAAGGTATTATCTAGACACATTTCATTAATGAAGAATAAGACTGTGCCCTCATTTCTTGATTCATCCAAATAATTTGATCTTCGACCTTAGGAGATTCACCATTTTGTTGATCCTCTCAATATATTATTGCTTTGTTGTCAAAAGCGCATGAATTTTATTCTATCCACCATCTAACTTTATTATTAGTTTGGTCACAGTCAAAAGCACGTCTTTGTGCCTTAATATAAGTTTATTCCTTCTATTATTGCCTGAAATCATCTACAAATTTTGGGTTAGCTAAATGTAAAGTTGGGAAAGAAAAGCCTTTGGCAACTTCCTTAAGGTCAATACCAACAAGAACATTTCCTCCTTCACGATAGTAATAGACTATGGGTTCCCCATAAGAGCCTTACCTAGAAAACAAGAAAAGAACAAACGAGGTTGTAAAAAGGAAAAATTGTTACCTTAGAGTGTGTTTGGATGAGGTAATTAGAAATTTTAAAGTAATATAAAATTCAAAGCAATTCAAATGATTCAATTCAAATCCATTCATTTTTAAATTGTTTTGTTTGGATGGAGTATTAAGATAATTCATTGTTAGATTTTTGGTGTCATTTTGTATAAAATTAAAATTTTTTGGACCAAATTAAAAATGAAAAAGTAGGGACTAATTTGTAATTTTTAAAAATTTGAAGGACCAAATTGTAAAATTTAAAAATTATTAAGGACCAATTTGCAATTTTTTAAAAATTTTTGGGGTCAATTTTATAATTTTGAAAAATTTGAGGACAATTTGTAAATTTTGAAGAAATAATAATAACAAATACATTATATGCAACATGAGAGGAATTTCAAATTCTTTGATTTTTGGTGTCATTTCAAAATGATTAAATTTAACTTAGATGAAATACTCCATAAATTTCCATCATTTTAACAATTCTTCATTTTTGTATCCAAACAATGGATTTTGGTCAAATCATTTTAAATTCCCTCAAAACATTACTTTCCCTCATTAAAATGCTCCATCCAAACACACTCTAAAGGTACCCATATGTTCCTAGATATGAGGAACCTGAATCACTAGAACTCTAAGAAAAGCGTAATAGCAAAAGAAGAAAGTATAAGAAGAACAGGAAAGACACGATGGTTCAAAGGCATCAAGAAGTACATAAGAATAAAAGCTTTACACGAGAAGAATGGGAAAAAAAGGTTGATCTGGCCCTTTGGTATAAATATAAGCTATTGGTGGTCCCATGATGTGAAACCAAAAATCAAAGAAGCACCAAAGCACAATTAATCGTCTAGATCTGGCGTCGATTCTGTAACGACACTCAAGCAGTCTAAGAACAATATCCTATATTATAGAAGCTCGGGCATACGTATAAGATTTACAATGTGAAAGGTGTAAGTAACTAGACAAGAATTTAAAGCATGTGTTCACGGGATCACCTGCTCCCCCTCAATGCACCATTGTTCCCTTCCCCAACTCAGATGACCACTCAAGGACCTCAAAACGATGAAGAAGAGCATTCTAGAGGCCAATCTCAACATTTCTATAACAATTCTAGCTCCCTTCCCAATAGCTGAATTTGAGGGGCAATTATTTCGGGCCGACTAAATGATTCAATAAAATGGCCTAATTCAAAGATCCAATTCAAAATTTTGCCTACATAAAGATGACGAACATATAAACTATTGCCAAGAAGCCGTAAATCAGAACCCAAGACCAGGCTCAACACAACATTATCAATATAGCAATTTATGCTATTTCATGTTGTATATAAAAGCCATCATGGATGCACCATATTAATGTACAAATTCATTTATTCTGACAAGTTACACCTCAATGACCTTTTTTAGAGCTCTAATCCTTTTGATAAAAAAATCTTTTCTACTCTCTTCATTGTATTTATCTAATTCTATAAAAGGATAATAAATTTAACTGCTTTTAATATATCAGTTTATTGTTAAACTGCTTTCAATCTATTAATTTAATTCTTAAGTGATATCTCTTTTTTTAAAAATGTTTTTTAGTATTAATTATTTTTTAAAATATTAAATAAAAAATAATTTAAATAACTTCTTATAAAAATTTATTTTGAATATTTTATCATTTTACTATGATATTTTTTGAAATGAAATTTTGAAAAAAATCAATAAATTTAAAGATTTTTCGGATGGTTTTACATCAAATTTTTTTTTTTAAAATATATATTTTTAAAAAATTATATAATTTCTTGAGTTCAACTCTCAAATGAAAGCATTATTTTAAATTTTAACCCTTCATTTTTTTTTGTTTTTTTTTTTGTTTTTTATCGATAAACTATTTTTATTAAAAAATATATATAATTTTTATTATATTAAAGATTTTAATAATGAGCATTTTAATTACTCATTTAATTTATTTAAAATGAAATCAAAATAATTTCTACTAAAAGCAAATTGATTGGAATCAACATTAGTAACAATTTGTTGGAAGCGACCTCCTCTCTTTTATCATGTAAGGTGGAAGGTAAGGTTTTCACATTCCTTGGAATTCTTGTTGGGTCGAATCCTAGGAGGATTTCGACATGGAACCCGCTTTTGGAGAATATTAAGAAGCGTCTCTCGAGTTGGAAGAATCGGTTTCTCAATTTATGAGGGAGAATCACTCTTCTTAAATCCATTTTATGTTCTCTTTCTATTTTTACGATGTCTTTTTATAGGATGTCGATGAAGATCGTGAAAAAGATTACAAAACTTCAATGTAATTTTTTGTGGGGAGCTTCGGAGGCAAATAGAAAGATTCATTGGATGGGGTAGAAAGAGTTATGTTTATCGACATTAAAAGGATTGACGGTTTCAATTTCTCACTTCTTAATAAATGGAGATGGAGGATTCTTCAAGGTTCGGAGTCTATTTGGCACAACCTTTTACATGCAAGATATAGATATGTTTATTTGCAAGTGATCAACGGCGGAGATTTCAACATCGTTTGCTCTTCTAGTTCCACGTGGTGGAAGGATATTTATCTCTTGGGAAGGATTCTTCCAAGGATGCCATTGTAAATAATTGTTCTTTCAAAATTGGTAGAGGTTACACCACTTCCTTTTGGCACTCTAAGCGGTTACTCGACTCACCTTTGAAGGAAGCTTTCCTTCTCTTTATTCGGCTTCTCGGTTGAAGAATGTTTCGGTTGCAAGCATGGGGGGATGGAGGTAAGGTTCTTGGCAATGGGGGGATTGTGGTATACCGCTGGTGGCAACGCCCATCCTCGTTTTTGCCGCTGGTTTGCAGCTGTTCAGGGCAACCATCAGTTATGCTCTATGCAGTCCGTTCGGCCGCGATACAGTGTGTTGGGAGATCGGAAAAAAAAAACATTTTCGGTAAACTCATGCTATAACTTCTATGTTGATTTTTACAGGTTTTTTTTGACCTTTTAATAGGCATGATGAGGCGTTAACTCTTGTTTGGAAATTGGATGTTCCATTCAAGATCAAAGCTTTTGGGTGGAGAATTCTAATTAATAGACTACCGATCAATGATCTATTGAAGTTTAGAGGTATTATTTTTTCGAACGTATCTTATGTTTGCGCTTTTTGTGATTCTGCTCTTAAAACGATGGAACACATCTTTTTCAAGTGTCCTATTGTTAAGTTAATTTGGAGGGATATAGCGGAGTGGATTGGTATGTCGGATGTAACAGAGGAGGACCCTAAGGCTATGTTTGGGAGTTTGGAATGGAGGGGAGGGGAGGGGAAGGCTTCCGAAAACGAATTTTTAAAAAAATATAGAAAAATATTTGACATTTCTTGAAAAAATGATTTTGTTTAGAATGATAAAAGAGCCATTATTATTACAAAAAATTTAATTTTCAAAATAGTATAACAACCTAAAAGATAATTGGAAAGTTTATGTAAGCCCTCCAAAATCCTCCTTCAATATAATTTTTGAGTTCCTCCATTTTATGGGGTTTTTGGTGTTATGAATAAAATCAAACCCTCCAAAATCCTCATACCCAAAATCCTTTTATTCTTTTCACCCAATTCTTCCTATTTTCCAAAGCCCTCCCCTCCCCTCCAAACTCCCAAACATAGCCTAAAGGGAGTTTCATGTTTTGTTACAATTTTTGCAAAAACATGAAGATGAAGGAGGGTAGACTAAGTTGCATTTGGTTGGCAATAACTTGGAACATTTGGTTAGTACGGAATGATATTATTTTCCGGAAAGATTCTTGGAGCGTTCTTAATACAACTTGGAACATTAAAGCTATGATTTGGAGATGGTCTTTCATAGGGGAGATTATTCACCCCAATTGCAACTTCTACGATTTTTGTAAAGACCCTGTGTTTTTCCTCTCGTAGAGTCAATTGGTTTGTAATTTCTTTTTGTCGAGTTTATCTCGTATCTTGTGTAACAGATTTTGAGAACCCTTAGGGTGTGTTTGTTTCATGGATTAAAAATATAATCCTGGGAATACTATTCCTGGAAATATTATTCTTGAAAACTTTATTCTCTTTTATGTGTTTGGTGAAAAGATTTAATTGCCTTGGAATATTTATTTAATATATTTAATTTAAATTATAAAATATAAAATAAATGAATTAAAATATATGAGAGTGGAAAGTTATGGGTGGTTACTTCTTATTCCCATGGGAATTTACGATTTCCACCCTATTACATGGGAATAAAAAGTGACAAAATTATGTGCAAAATGAATTCCTGGGAATGAAAAGTTCCTTGATATAATTTAGTAAAACTTGAAAAAAACATTGAAATGAAAAATATTCCAGCCTACATTCCTGAGAATAAATTTACAATCCATGAAACAAACGCCCCCTTAGTTCTCCATCAAATATATCTTGCTTTAAAAAAAATAATATAATTTCTACTATTTTTTTATTTTTTTTTATAAATTCACATTTGAAAAAAGTACTAATGTATAAGAAAACCACATGTTTTTTATTTTATTTTATAAAATCACACTTAAAAAATACTGATATATAAAAAAAACCAATTTTTTTAAATCTATACTAAATTAATGAATTTGTAAAAGTTCAGTAACTATTATTGTAATTTAGACCAAATATGAGAGAGTGTGACAGTGTAGTACAAGCTTTTGTATTTTTCTACTGATGTATGATATGATCCAAATACTATCTTTCTTAGTTGTCATAACTTTTTTCCCATTGTTATTTGTCACTTATATTCTCTACAACAATTTAATACATTACAATGGCAGTTGTATGTATGAGTTGGTGAAACATGGGCTGTGCAAGCTGGCTTGGCATGAACTATACTGCTCTTTTAGAAACCAGATACGATTTTTTAGATTATTCCAAAAGCATTAATCCACCTAATTGATGTCCATGTATGAGGTGTTTATTGTATGAGTATGCACACAATGCTCAATATATATTCTAAACAAGTAATTGTTGAATGACAACATTTGTGTCATTATCTTCTACCATTGATTTTAACCTCAAATTTGTTGGTGTGAGTCCACTATTAACACAGCATGAACATAAAGGTTCCCAAGGATCACTGGATATGTCCTACACTACACATGCATAGATAAATATCAACTATGCCATTATAAAAAGTGCAAGTGCTAGCGGATTTTAAGCTGGAAAAGTTAGTCAAATTAGAAAAGCGAACTTACTCATATTGTGGCATAAAACGTAACACACTTGGAGAGAAGGTGCAAGTATAAAGCAGATATGATATATACTACGAGTGATTTAAAATCTTCACTGTGACATGCCAACAACCTAAATAACGACCACTTCTATCTTTTCTCCCATTATTATGAGGGTCCTTTTGATTCCCATAATAGGTATATGAATTGAATAATAACAACAACTCTTATGTGGTCGACCTATTTCATTTCTAGGTTTTGTTTTCAATAACTTATATTAACAGGTTCAATTCTTTTAGGGTTAATAGTAATTCACCCTCTTGTAATGTTAGCAAATTTTGTTTTCCCCTCTCCCTACCTTTTGGCAATGGTTTTTTCAAAAAAACTGTTGCCAAAACCTGCCTTTAGTAACGAGGTAAACCAAAACAAGCTCATATTACAAGGAGTAAACTACTATTAACCCATTCTTTTATTGCGATCGTGCAGCATAAATTCTGTATATCATTACCGTTATTGTGGTTTTTCGGCAAACTATTATTTTTGTTAGAAATTTATAAGTGTTTCATTTATTTCTAAGAAAACAAATGAGAATTTATTTTTGCCACCCTTTTTCTTTTATTTCGTACCTCAATGTATATAATTTTATTAAAAGATATTTAATAAATTTGTTTGAATTTTTAAAAATTTTAGATTAATACATTAGAGTTCTGCGAAATTCTTAGTTTTTTATTTTATTTTTTATTTGAGTTTTACCGGATTTATGAGTGTAATGTATCGAATTTTTGAAGAATTCATGCATTTTAATGCATTTTTAAAATATCGGTATAAAAGCATACATTTTTCTTTTAAAATCTATGATTTTATATCAGATATTTTAAAAAAAATAAGATCATTTGTTTTTATACTTGAATTTTTCAAATACGACATAACATGTTCTATCAAAAACTACGTTTATATCAAATTCATTAATCTCAAGGTCTTTTCTTAATAACTTCTCATTAGGCTTTGGAAAATAGAAAGAATTTGGTGAAAAGAATATAAAGATTTTGGGTAAGAGGGTTTTGGAGGGTTTGATTTTATTTATATAACCAAAAACCCCCTAAAATGGGAGAACTCAAAAATTGTATTGAATGAAAATTTTGGAGGACTTACATAAATGTTCTAAATAACTTTTAGGTTGTTATAGTATTCTAAAAATTAAAAATATAGAAATGATAATGACTCTTTTATCATTCTAAACAAAATTATTTTTTCAAAAAAATGTCAAATATTTTCCTATATTTTTTTAAAATTTCGTTTTCTGGAAGTCTTCCCCGCTCCTCCAAACTCGCAAATAAATCCTTACTTTCTAGGACTTTATCTTCCTCGAATTGTTTGTCTTCTCTCCATCTACTCTCCTTACTATAGAATCTACAAGTCTTCTCTCTACATGTCCAAATCACCTAAGTCTATTTTCCACAATCTTCTCTACTATAGGCGCTACCCTGACACTCTCTTTAATAATTTCATTTCTAATTTTATCCTGTCGAGTCTTACCACACATGCATCGCAACATTTCCATCTTTGCTACACTTACATTATTCTCCTGTTAAGTCTTAATCGTTCAAGATCTTACGCAGTCTGATAAAATTTTTCTTTCAACTTGAGTGGTATCTTAAAATCACATAAAACACCTTATATCATTCTTTATTTCAACCATCCAACTTGAATTTGATGGTTTGCACCCCCTTCTATTTCTCCATCATTATGCATTATGGATCAAAGATATTTAAATCATGTGACTTGAGGGATAATATAGTCTCCAACTTTCACCTCTAAAGTAGAAACATTTCTTCTTTTGTTGAACTTACATTTCATATACCCCGTCTTACTTCTGCTTATACAAAAATTATGTGTTTCTAAAACTCGTCTCCAAGTTTCCAACCTCTCATTTAACTCCTCCTTGAATGTGTTCCGTGAGTACATCCAAAATTATGGTAAAAAATCATAGATTTTTCAAATATCTAGAAAACTACAAAATATACCAGATTTATCAAAAAGTCTGGTAGTATTAACTTTATTTTTTGATTGGCCTACCTATTATGAACTACCGAATTTTTTTAAAATTCAAAAATTGACATGGATTTTTTAGATTTTTTGAAATTGTCGATATAAATACATATCCAATTTTTTGATTTGCCTATTAAATTTTTCGTGCGAGAGAGAAATTTTCTAGCACTTTGTTGTGCTTTTTGGTATTAGGAAAAATGGGAGGAGTATTTTTGGAATTAGGAAAAATTGAGGGTGTCAGGTATAAGAAAAAGGGAGGGGAATTTATTCGGCTACTCTTTCAATTTAACCTAACACTCCCTAATTGTTGCGCTTTTATCATAATATCCTCGTACAATTTTATTATTCAAATTGTCATTTTTTTTACTGATTTTGAAAATTTTTGGAATTTTTTCTATATTTTTAAAATTTCTACCAATTTCTTACAAATAAGCATTTTTCTATTGTGCGTTTATAGCGACAATTTTAAATTTATACCAGATTTGCTTTAAGAAAACTATGTTTTTTACTGACATTTTGAAAATGTCCGATAAAATCCAACTTTTATATGCTTTTTTATCATTATTTTTGAAATTTCCGGTAAAAAGACATACATGCATACCAACCATTTCAAAAGTGCCGAAAAAACGCATGTAGGATATCACATTTTTTGAAAAATGCCGATAAATAAATGATAATTTCCATATTTATAAGAAATCTGATAATTTTTTTTTAAATTAATGTTTTTTTTTTTGTTTCAGAATTTTTTGAGAAAATGGAGAAAACCTGTCACGCAGCAATTTTTTTTGAAAAATTGATAATTAAATTACATTACTGAAATTTTTTAGGGTTATGAAAAAAATCTAGTAATCTTTAAAATTTTTGATAAAGATCGGTGAATTTCATCACATTGATTTTTTTTAAAAATTCCAATCAAAATATTTATAACATTTTATTTATTAACCTTCATATTTTTTTAGAGAAATTATTTATCCACCTCCCTATCTTCTTAGTGACCCTCAGCGAAATTTCGTAATTGCCCCTATACTTTGGAAATGCATTTCCGAAGTTGAAAAAAAGACTGATTTCGGAAATACATTTCTGAAATCACTTTTTTTTACGTAAAAAGAAATATTTCGGAAATACATTTCCGAAATCAACATTTCAGAAATGCATTTCCGAAATAATGCGCGTTCTGCTGTTTAAACAAAACAGCCCCCCCCCCCCCCCAAAATCATTCAAAAATCCAAAAATTCGTCTCAATCAGTTGCATAACCACCAAAGGCAAATTCAAAGACCATCAAAGGCTACTCCAAAGGCTCTTAAACTACTTCTAAAGCACCTCCAACAACATCTCAAATCTGTAAGTTTTCTAAACTTTCAATGTAGGATTGAAATTGATATTAGGGGTGTTATAGTGTAGTTCATTTAAGTTATTACATGTCACTGGTGTTGTTTAGATAGGAAAATTGAGGTTTTGATGCACTTAGGGCAAGCTTTTGGGTTTTCTGCAAAAATGGTGTCGCAGGTGTTTTCGGAAGTGCATTTCCGAAAATACCTCCCTGACCGGTTTCGGAAATGCACTTCCGAAGTTGCCCCAAATGTTTTTTTTTAATTTTGTTGATTGTTTAGCCTTCTAACCTGTTCGCTTATGGATTTCAATTGTTTCAGAAAAATGGCAGGCAACCCAGCTAGAATTAGACAGGGGAGAGAGACACAGACGGCGTCGGCTAGACGCGAGTGGGCGGCGCAACTTGCATCGACGCGGGGACGGGGTGGAGTACAATTACCCGTCCAGACAGGTGAGATACCAGGAGGCGTTGGAGGAGATACGCTGATCCTCCACACGGGGAGGAGGAGAAGGAGGAGGAGGGCTACCTGGGAGGGCCTAGGGACACGTCCGTGCTGATTTCCTACCACGAGCACGTCGCTCAACGTGTCTGGGAGGGAGAGGTATTTTTTATAATTTATCCGAATTTATTATTTAACCGTTTTTTATTTAGCTTTTTATTCCACATTTTCTTAACGGTCTAATTAACAATGTTTTTTGTTTTTGTTTTTGTTGTAACAAGAAAGACCGACTTTAAAAATGGTGAACCACGCGCGAAAGATTTTTGGTCTCTTTAAATCAGAGGCGCAGTGGTTTAATGATGCGGTGACTGCTTCCGGGCTAGGTGGGTTGTGCATGACCGGGTATACCACCATCAGTCACGGCATGCAGGGGCTTTTGTGGAGCGGTGGCATAGGGAGACATCTTCTTTCCACTTACCGGTTGGGGAGATGACGATCACCTTGCACGATGTGCATTGTCTTCTCCACTTGCCGATTAGGGGGGTGCTGCTGAACCATTCCCAGATCCAGAGGGTCGATGCGATCGAGTGGATGGCGATCTATCTGGGTATGGACCCATATATGGTTGATTTTGAGTGTCGGGCGACAAATGGGCTTTATATCCGGTTCTCCACATTGAGCGATCAGTATGAGCACCACTTGGTGGCGGCGGCCAATTCCGAGGACGCGGGTAACATACTATTTATGGAGTATCACCGTGCCTGCGCTCTCCGGTACTGGTTCATGTTTTTGGTAGACACTGCACTCTTTGTGGACAAGAGTGCAAGATACCCCGACGTGACCTACCTCCGCTACTTCATGGACGTGACTACCATTCACCAGTGGAATTGGGGGTCAGCTATTCTAGTATACCTATACCAGAAGCTGAATGAAGCCTCCAACTGGAGGACCAGGAAGATGACTGGATCCGCCACACTCCTGACGGTACGTTTCATTTTAATTGTTTCACATTTATTTATGGTTCGTATTTATATTCAATACATTATCGTGTTTGTTTTTCAGGGCTGGATCATCTCCTACTTCCCCCGCATCCACGACTTTGCCATTGATTTTGCGTACAAGGACGTCATGCCCAGGGCCGCCCGATACGCTCTCCAAAGGGGGAACAATGCAGTGGGACCATATCGTAGGTATCTCGACCGCACAGCTCACGATGACATTCGTTGGAGGCCATTCAGTGACTACACTGGGGTTGTCCCCTTTGACCGCATCGCGTTATACTCTGGCTGGTTGGCATGCGGGACCAACACCATGGTGAGGTATCTCCCTGAGCGGTGCATGCCGCAGTTTGGACATGTGCAGATGATACCGAGGTCAAAACAAAATCCAAAAGAATGAAGCATTTTACTTGTCACTCCTAAATTATATATGATACTTTCTATTTCTCATTATTCTAGAAATGTTTTTGGTGAAATGAAAATAATTTTTTTTTAACAAAATTTTTGATACAATATTAAAATTTCTAGTATATACGAAACTTCAAGTAAGTTACAATTAATTCCGAAAATTTCAAAATTTGTGGTAAAATCCTATAAATTTTAAAATTTTTGATAAAATTCTGGAAATTTCAAAATTTTCGGTAAAATCTACTGGAAATTTCAAAATTTCTAGTAAAATCTCTTAGAAATTTTTAAAATTTCAGGTAAAATCTTTCGGAAATTTCAAAATTTCCGTTAAAATTTATGGTAAAATCTCTCGGAAATTCCAAAATATTCGGTAAAAATCTTTTTTTTTTTTTTTATTTTTGGTATTGTCTAGGAGATTTCAAAATTTTTAATAGAAATTTTAAACAAAATTATTTTGGTCTTTTCTTACACTTATGGGGGGTTAGATATAAGTGTGGGGATGATGGATTAAATGTTCAAAAGAATGGCAAGATAAATTTTCAAAAACAATCAACTCCGCTCATAAAAAAGGCCTAGTTTATTTATATTCTCGAAAGATATATTTTAAACGCACCCTCATATTTGTTCGGGAGATATTGTAAAGGTTTTTTCTTTACCCACCTCCTTATGGGGGTCACCCCCAGCGAAAACCCCAGTTTACCCCTGCTTCGGAAATGAACTTCCGAAGTATTTTTTTTTTAAATTTTCTCAGACTTCGGAAGTTCATCTCCGAAAACACCCAACACCAAATGGGGGGTGTTTTCGAAGATAAACTTCCGAAAACACCTTTTTTCAAATTTTGGAGAGTTTCGGAAATGAACTTCCAAATTATGCAGAAACTGTGGTTTTTTTTAATGATTTTGGAAACAGCCTCGTATTTTTAATTAAAGAAAGACGGAAAATAAAATAAGCGATATATAAACAGAAAATACTAATATGATAAGAATAGTGATATATACAAACCGATCCGATCCAAATCCAAATAATAATAGTGTACGAAAGATACAATCCGAAAACAAAAAAAAAAACCGACCACTACTGGGTATGCCTAACCCTATCACCCTGGGCCCTCCTCTGCCGCCTGTATGCCGCCGCACGGCCCACATCAGTGACGATCATCTCCATCACGGCGACTGCCTCTGGACCGCCCTGATGAACGACACCTCGATCTAACGCGTCCCGCCCAAGCATCTCTATCCGCTGGCAAATCGGCAGGAGATCAATGGCATGGTCATCCTCGGCCTGCTGGTTCTCCAGGATCTCCTCGTGTGCTGGCCTAGGAGCGCCGGGAGCGTCGGATGTCAGCAGAGGATGTGACACCCGATAGAACCATGTGATGTACCCCTCTACACCGTGCCAGTCCTGGGTGACCCGCATGCGACGGTACTCCTCCGGTACCATATGATGCTCCCAATCCTCAAACATGGCAGTGAGCTGCACTCTGGTCACTGTGTCGGGAGCAGCCTCAAAGGGTGACCTGGGTATCATCTGCAAAAATCCGAACTGCCGCATGCACCGCTCAGGGAGATACCGAACCATGATGGTAGTTCCGCATGCCAACCAGCCAGAATATAGAGATATGACGTCAAAGGGGACAATCTGAGTGTAGTCGCTGAACGGCCTCCAGGTGACGTCATCGTGCATCGTGCGGTCCAAGTACCCACAGTATGGTCCCACCGCATTTTCCCCCTCTGGAGAACGTATCTGGCGGCCCTGAGCATGGCGTCAACGTACGCAGGATCAATGTGGAAGCCGTGGATGCGGGAGAAGTAGGAGATGATCCAGCTCTGAAACATAATTAAATACGAAACATAAGTAAATACGAAACACAAATACGAAACATAAATAAATACGGAACAATTAAAATGAAACGTACCGTGAGTAGTGTGCAGGATCTGGTCAACTGCCTCGTCCTCCAGTTGGAGGCCTCATTCAGCTTCTGGTATAGGTATGCCAGAGTAGCTGCCCCCCAGTTCCACTGGTGAACGGTGGTCAAGTCCATGAAGTAGCGGAGGTAGGTCACGTCGACGTACCTTGCACTCTTGTCCACAAAGATCGCAGCGCCTACCACATGCATGTACCAGCACCGGAGAGCGCAGCCACGGTGATAATGTGTAAATAGCTCGTCACCCCCATCCTCAGCCTCGGCCGCCGCCACCAGGTGGTGCTCGAAGTAGCGGCTCAGTGTGGTGAACCGGATATGAGGCCCAGATGTCGTGGCGCACTCAAAGTCAGCAACTTCGGGCTCCATACCCAAATAGAGCGCCATCCACTCAGTGGCTTGGACCCTCTGGATCCGGGAGTGGGTCAACAGCGGACCCCTAATCGGCAGGTGGAGAAGACACTGCACATCATGCAAGGTGATCGTCATCTCCCCAACCGGCAAGTGGAAAGAAGACGTCTCCTTGTGCTACCGCTCCACAAAAGCCCCCTGCATGCCGTGGCTGATGGTGGTGTACCCCGTCATGCAGAGCCCACTGAGCCCTGAACCTCTCACAACGTCGTTAAACCACTCGGCAGTCGGTTTAAACAGACTGGAAATCTTTCGGGCATGGTTCACCATTTTCAACGGCTCTCTCTCCTGTTACAAAATAACAAATAAAAAAGTATGTTAAATAGACGGTTAATAAAATATTGAATAAACGTCTAAATTATAAATGGTTAAATAATGTAGTCGGGCAAATTATAAAAAATACCTCTCCCTCCCAGATCTGCCGAGCGACTTGGTCGCGGTAGGATATCAGCACAGAAGTGTCAATGGGCCCTCCCGGGTAGCTGTCCTCCTGCTCATCCTCCTCTCCGGATGGAGGGTCAACATCCGGTACCCCCTCCGCCTCTGGTATGGCACTGCCACCTCCTCTTCCTCCTCCTCCTCCTCCTCCTCTCGCTGGCGGAAAGAAGATACCCGAGCCAGCCTACTCCTAGATCCAGATGTAGAGGTACCCTCGCCCATCTCCACGGGAACTCGCACACGTCGTCCCCGGCCCTGCCCCTGTCCCTGTGTCGACGCCAGCTGCGCCGCCGCCCGCTCGCGTCTAGCCGACGCAGTCTGGGTCTCTCTACCCTGTCTGATGCGTGCTGGTTGGTTGCCTGACATGTTCCTGTAAACAATTGAAATCTCTTAATATGCGAGACAATAGAAAAAACTAAAAAATTGCACTTCTGAAACAATTCGGAAGTTCATTTCCGAAACTGGGAATGGAGGTGTTTTCGGAAATGAACTTCCGAAACACCCCTGCATAGAAGTTCTCTGCAACCTCCAATGGCAGACCCCAAAATCCTAAATCAAACCTATGTCTACACATTCTAAACATCCTAAATATCAGTACAAACCTAACCTAATACATTTTTTGCTATTTGTAAACACCCTAATATAAATTTTAATCATAGATCTTAAAATCAAAATGCTTACCGATTGAATAGATTGGAGGACTTTTGAATGTAGTAGAGCAAGTAGATGGAGCCTTTGATGTAGCTTGGAAGTGGTTTGCCGAAAAATCTCTTTGGGGTTGAGTTTGGAAGAAGATTAGGGTAAATGAATTGGGGGAGGGAGGCTGTTTTGCTTAATCTGCAAAATGCACAGTATTTCGGAAATGAACTTCCGAAATGCTGTTTTCGGAAATGAACTTCCGAAATAAGACAATTTTTTCAAAAAAAAGGCGCTTTCGAAGATGCATCTCCGAAAACACCTTTTTCTTGCATTTCGGAAATGCATTTCCAAAGTCAGGGGTAGTTTGGGTTTTTCACTAGAGGTGGACTAGAAGGTTGGGAGGTAGCCAAAGAAATTTCCATTGTAAAAATTCAACTGTGGCTCTTTTAGAAAGAAAGCAACTTTACCTGTAAAGTTTGCTTTTCTATTTTCTAGAGACATCGTGAAAATTCAATTGTTCCTCTTTTTGAAAGAAAATTAGTTGTAAATGCCTTTAGCTGTATATTTTGTATTTTTATTTGTGGAAGGAATGGTAAATAAAACCCAAAAGTAAAATTATAAGTAGAATCAAAATACACTTTGAATTGAAATTTTCTGATAGATTCCTTTTGGAGAAAACGCAGATAAATTCAAAAGTAAACTATAAAAAATATATAGGTAAAATTGGAGAGTTGATAGTCTCCATTCTCTTTCTATTTTTTTCTCCATTACTATAATTTTGAAGATATATGTAATATATCATTTTTTTATAAGCAAAAAATTATAATATGACAAGTATTAGGGGTACTCGAACCCGCTTACAAAAGAAAAACTCGAACAAGTCGAAATCGAAGAAAAAATTACAAACCAAGTGAAATCTAGTTTAAGTAAAACAATAGATTTCTACTAAAATCATAGAAATTACACTTGGTAGACATAATTTTTCGAATGAAAGACCATTTCCACACCATCAGCTTAACCACTGCCCCACTGCCGTCCAAATGATTACTTCCTTTCACTTTTTGACTTTGGTTTTCCCGGCACAATCACACCATGACACAATCACACCATGACAGGAAAAAACTTCCAAATATTTGAGTCTGTTAATAGTGAGAATAAAAACCTAACTGAAATAACCAACTAAGTGTTAGTTACTTAATGATTGATAGTTAGTTATTAGTTAGTTACATACTCTCACCATGTATATAAACAAAGTCTCATGCATTGTAAAATGTAAGAACATTCAGGAATTGGTCTAAAATTATCTAATTCCTGCCATAGAATCTTCAGTTTAGTATAATAAGAAGAAATAGTAGCATCACCTTGTTTCAGCATACATATTTCTTCTTGAAGATCTGAAATGCGAAAAATGTCGCCATGGTAAAACCGATCTTTCAACTCATTCCACATGTCAGTGGCATTATCCATCCACAAAATGCTTTGAGCGATTTCAGCTTCAACCGAGTGATTGATCCAAGACATGATCATGGTGTTGCATCTGTCCCAAGCCACTGCATTCTGATCCAGATCTGATGGACGAGGTAGTGAACCATTGATGAAATGAAGCTTATTCTTGGATCTAAGAACCATAGTCATGGATCTTGACCAAGAGTGGTAGTTATTGCTGGAAAGAAGAGGTGTAACAAGGACCAAAGCAGGGTTTTCATTAGGATGCATGAAATATGGATTAAGAGTATCAGTTTGATAACTCTTTTGACCGGATCCACCATTGATGTTGCCAATCGGAGAAGCCATGGATGAAACAAAGAAGAAGCAAGAAAAACTGAGATGAAATACGAAATGGAACGAAGGAGATTGATGATTAGCAAGCACAACGGAAGAAAAAAAAATCACCAGAGACTCGATGATACCATGTGAGAACTCAAGTTCAACGAATCTTAACCATGGCTGCACAATGAAGGTGCACTTCAACGATGCATGGTTGTTACTTGAGAACTAAGCAATAATGGAGAACTTGCATGAGGGTGAAAGAAAGTTTGTTATTCATCAATCTCAAACTGTTACAATGCATGAGACTTTGTTTATATACATGGTGAGAGTATGTAACTAACTAATAACTAACTATCAATTAAGTAACTAACACTTAGTTGGTTATTTCAGTTAGGTTTTTATTCTCACTATTAACAGAGTCCAAAACCTGTGATAATTTGAATGTATTTATTAATGTCACATCATAACATTAATATTTCTAAAATTTTGATAATGCACAAAATGAAGAAGGAAAAAAATGGAAAAGATCTTGACTCATAAAATTGCTAGTAAAACTCGAGGTGCCTCCAAATACTTTCCTTTTAAATGAGACAAATTTATGGTTGTATTGAAAATTTCACCTATTAAAAAAAGTCATCGTTAATAGCAAAAAATGGCTCATATTTAAAATATTTGTATTTCATATATAAGAGTAAGCCGTGGGTAAATTTCATAAACCTTTTTTACAAGTTTTCTCTATATTGGATTTCAACTTTCAAGCATAAAACTCAGATTTACCTACGAATAAACTGTCAGCGAGTTTTTGGAAATCTCTTTTACAAATTCTCTGGTAATTATTTGGAAAAATTAATTATCCAATTAGCAATTTTGTTCATGAAAATTTAGATTTATCCACGGATAAGCTGCTGGTAAAATTCTAAATGCTATCCGAAAATTTTGTACAAAATTAAAAAACACTCTAAATTTAAGAAAAGATAAATTTGATTTTTTTTTTATATTTTGTAAGGGTGAAAATATAATTGTAGGGGGTATTGGAATTAAATTTTCAAAACTTATTTATCTCCTTGCATTTAAACCCAACTAAAAGAAGTAAAAATCAAAGTTATCCAATACCTCCAAATAATTTTATATATGAGTTTGCAAACTTATATATATATATATATATATATATATATATATATATATATATATATATATATATATATATATATATATATATATATATATATATATATATATATATAAAGTGTAACAATTCACAACTTCACATTTCCATGTCCTTTGCTAGTTGTTGTTATGTAATCCTTAACATGGCAAGTTATGACTTAAGTATATTTTATAATTAAATCTAATACTACTTGATATGAAATATTTTCATTCAATACTTAAACATTTTCTTCTCATTTAACTTCCTTTTTCCCATGTTTAAAAGATTCCAAAGATGCATTAAAACAACTCAATGACTCAATTGTATGTTTAGTCTCTTGCAAGTGAGATATATATTTCCAAGAACCATACAACTGTACTGTACTGTATTTTTCTTAATGTTTATGACAATGCTATACGAATGTGTATCTCTCGTACAGTACTTTATACTAACTCCTTTGTCAATTCTACTTACCATGGAAATTGAAATTTTCCCTTCAACTGAAAGCCAATCAGATGCGTGCATGAGACCTTAAATAAGAAGCATAGAGAAGAGATATTATTTTAGAAGCTAGAACTTTGTCACTGACAATATATGTCATTGAGTGGTATGCTTTGAGTAAGTACAATTTTCAAGTTCCAATGCTCAAATTGTTTGTAATGGCTTCTAACAATGTGAAATGTCACATGTCCAATCTTGTAAATCAATGTTTGAAAATCACTCAAACATTAACATACATTTGATTATGCATAATTGTTCAATAACTGATTAACAGCTTTTTATTGAAAATAAGCAATGCATATGTTTGGTTTGGCATTTATAACTTTTGTTTCTGCACTTAGTTTGACAGTAAAAACAATGGTTAACCCTTGTATGAACATAATAATTGAAAATGATGCACGTGAAAACTCTCTTAGATAGTAGTGCAATTTTGGAATCAATATAAAACAAAATCTGATAATGTTACAGGTTTTTCGTTGCTGTCTATGGCATGGTTTTGTGATTTTTTGGGATTTGCATCCATGTTTATCTACTATGATTCCTCTTTAGGGGGATTTTGCTGCATTGCATTGGATTGAGAAAATGAATGATTTGAATACTTACATGCATGCATATTTCTTTGATCTGTTGGTTTTTTCATTACCCCATTTTAGAAGTATAGGCTATTTGTGCAACATCATTCTTATACTTTTTTTTTTAGCATTTTATGCAATTTACATTTTTTTAGAATTTATGTCCTTATCATCTCCAAATTTATTCCTGCAAGTTACTTTCAATTGCTTTTTACCTTGTTTTTTTTTACAAGTTTTACAACCTTGCTTTAAAGAATTACGTGGTTCAAACCAACTTTTCAATAAGAACATGAGTACCGTCAAGTGTTCTTAACTGTCAAAAATAAAATTTGAAATATAAAGCACATATTCTAAGATCAATTTAGTCGATTTTGTAAATAACTAAAAATCTTTGTTTTTAGAAAACTAATGTTTGTTTACCAATTTTCACTTTTCAAGATAAACATATACTCAAATTTCAAAGAAAAATGGATCAATTAGGAAAATTGATACTGGCTCCTATATTTAAATAGGGGGGCGTGAGTTGATATATATATATATATATATATATATATATATATATATATATATATATATATATATATATATATATATATATATATATATATATATATATATATATATATATATATATATATATATATTAAAATTTAAATTTTTTTTACAAATTTTCTTTGTATATTTGACATTTCCTATAAATTTTCTTTAAAAAATTATGTTTTATTGTTTAAGTTACGGAGAAAAGGTAAATAAAATTAAAAAGTACAGGGGCAACAATACAATTGTCACGCCCTTCCTACGGATTTCTCCGCATTTGTATCTAAATACATTTTATATCGCATTAAATAATTTTTTATGTTTCATAGGTCATTATCAACACAATATCTATTTTATTTTAGAGTGAAGACACATTTTGGTCTCTCACAAAAATTACACAACTCAAATTAGTCTCTCACAAAAAAAAAAAACTGATTTAATCCCTTATAAAATTTAACTGAACTATATTAGTCTTTCTGTTAATATTTTTTTAAACTGATTTTTTTCTTACTCTTAAATTGTGACCGATCTGCCACGTTGGATTTTATTGAAAAAATATTAACAAAAGGACTAATATAGTCTGGTTAAATTTTGTAAGAGATTAAATCGAATCTTTTTTTAGGGACTAATTTGAATTGTGTAATTTTTGTGAGGGACCAAAATGGGTCTTCACTCTTTATTTTAATCAACAATTACCTTTATTTGTAGGGGTGATCAAAACCAAACCAACCCAATAAAAAACCGCAAACCAAACCAAACCAAACCGAAACCGCAAAAAACCGCATTTGGTTCGGATTAGTTTGGGTCATTTTTTTAACAAAACCGCACAGTTCGGTTCGGTTTGCGGTTTGTATTTTATAAACCAAACCAAACCGAATCAAACCGCATTATGTTACAACCTAAATTTTACTTAACTCACATCCAACCCAAACTTAAACCTATTATACATTAGCCTTATGATTACGAACAATTTTTTCATCCTTACACATATAATTTCAGTCCCGATCTTCTCAAATATCTAATAACATTATCGCACCTTCTTTGCCACATACATTTTCCCTCATCTTCTATAATCTCTACTCTCTTATATTCTTTCTTTTTCACTTTCTCATTTTTATATAAATGTTCCGTATTTCAATTTCGTTTTTATCGCACATCTTCTTCTCTAATCTCTCAACACTTTTTTTTCTTCTTTTTCACCTTCACTAATCTTTCGTCTCTTTTATTTTTTGTTTCATTATAATAATTTTTATATTATTTTATGCTATTATTTTATGTTTAATATTCCACTTTTGTCTAATTTAATTTTTACATATTAAATGGAAAATTGTTGTCAAAATATGACGAGTTTTGTTGTTATTTGATAGTGTATGAATGTCTAAATACAAAATTATGTTGTCATCTATATGTGTATGTATGGCTCAATAAAATATTTGTAAAAAACCGAACCAACCGAACCGAACCAAACCGCATTAGTTTGGTTTGGTATGGTTCGGATTTTTTTTTAAAGCCAACCGAACCAAACCAAACTATTTTTTCTCTTGCGGTTTGGATGATTTTTTTCGTCAAAACCGCCCAAACCGCACCGCGAGCACCCCTATTTATTTGAGAGAAAAAATTTATTTTCAAAAGTTAAAATTTTATTTCTTTCTCCATCTCATAGGTCCTTTTTTTATATGGTTATTTATACAATTGAATTTATATGACTATTGTTCATTTATAATTAAGTCAACTCATTTCAAATTTACATGTGTCTAAATACATTTTATACAATACCAAATAAATTTACCCGTGCTGAAGCACGAATATCTTACTATTTTTTTTTTACAAAAAAAACTATGTTTTATTTTCTCAAACGATACTGCTATAAAAAGTACATATTACAACGTTCATTTTACTACGGTTCATTTAAGAATTGTGGTGACATCTCTAAAATCAGCCGCCATCGTTTTAATTTATTTTTTAATTAAAAATAGTTTAAATATTACCACGGTTGGATAATACAATTGTGATGACATTTCTTAAAGTTCATGAGTTCGAATCTCAACGCCAACAGTTTTGTGATTTCTTTAATATCATAGTGGCGGGCGCCTATCTTTTTAATTTATTTTTAAATTAAATAAATGTCACATTTTACTACAGTTGGATATTCCACCTAGGGCCGTCTCAATCAATATTGAGTCCTAAAGCAAACTCTAAGAGTTGGGCTTTTATACATTAATATTTTATATAAATAATTTAAATAAATTTTATGTATTTGAGAAAGAATCAATTCTTTTTTACAGGATTTTTAGATATAGTTTTATTAATTTTAATTTTGAAAAATTACTCACTACAGAAGCAACACTTATAGGAATTATTAACATTATTCTATAAATAATATATGCATTTAGGAAAGAATAAATTATTTTTACATAATTAAGTATATCAATTGGTGTATTGTTTTCTACATGTATATTTTATTCTAAGATATTTAGTTCTATAAATAAATCAAATCCATCAATATCTGAGTTCTCATTATGTTTTAATGAACATTCAAGAGTAAGACAATGTTTATTCAAATTCTCATCGAATTATTTCTTTCTGCAAATAGTCCATTTTTCACTAAATTTGAGTTATATATCCATTTTGAAAACAATTTATTTAGCAAAAATGAGAGGAGTTTCAAAATTATGTTCCCTAGATTTTTCAAAAATAATGTAACTAGACCTTTCAATTGTTTTATAGCAACATGAATACACATATCCTTAGATTAAAAATTTTTACTAACTGAATTTACTGCAAATAATATCTCATGCCAAATAGTCGTGTCTAACAAAAACTTCAAATTTTCAAGCCCATAAGTTGCTAAATTTGCAGCTTCACTCTTTATTTTAGGTTATCATTAACTTCACCTAATTTCAATAATGAGTCTCTTATTTGTGAAGCTTGAAATCTCAAAGGTTTTACACTTTCACTACGACTTGCCCAATGCGTTTGTGACATAGATTTAAGATTTAAGCTAGAGATATGATCTTGTAGTATTTTCCATCCTTTAGTAAAAGAAGAAAATATTGTATAGATTCGTTGTAGCACTCTAAAAAATGATGTATCTTTAGAACAACAATTAGCCATGTCACAAAATTAAAATATAAGCAAATTCTGCTAATACCAATAAAGTTTGAGATTGAAATATTCTATCATATAGATCATACCTATAAAGTTTGAGATTAATCTATAATGATTTATTATGTCAATGGATTACATCAAAATTAACATTATATGAAGGTTCATTTTGACGTTGATCTTTGGATATCTTGATGATATAGTAAATCATTATAGATTAATCTCAAACTTTATATGTATGATCCATATGATATTATGATTCAACCCAACGGTTGATTTTAAAAAATATTTATTCGAAATGAAGTTATGAGCGAGTGTAACTCGTGGTGTAACTCTTTGGGTGTAATTTGATCCCTCATCTCTCTCTCTCTTTCTCTCTATATATATATATATATATATATATATATATATATATATATATATATATATATATATATATATATATATATATATATATGAGGAGGGATATTCTTACTCCAAGAGTAAGTTATCAAGACTTACTTCTAATCACGACAATTGATTCTTCTCAATCTAATGGTTAAAATTAATGAGTATTATTTTTCTCTCTCCACATTTAATTATTTATTAATTTTAAGGATTAGATTGAAAAGAATCAATGGTCATGATGAGGAGTAAGTCTTGATAACTTACTCCTGGAGTAAGAATATCCCTCCTCATATATATATATATATGAGGAGAGATCAAATTACACCCTTAAGTTACACTAATAGTTACACTCTTTTATGACCTTTGATTTTATTTTAATTTAACGGTTATTAAATGACTTTTGGACTCACATGATTATTACTAAAAATAGATTCCTCCACTTTTGATAATAAATAAACACATGATTCTTTTTAATATTTCTTTAAAAAAAACAGAATTCTCAAATATTTTTCATGATTTTTAATAAAAAATAGTTTCTTATTATTTTAAAAATAATATATTAAAAATTTGATTTTAATTTAAAACTAATTTTCATAAAATGATCAATTTATGTATATATTTTTGGATTTACAACATAATTATTATGTACACATTACTCGTTAATTTTACTTTTTCTTTAATATTTTTAATACAATTTTCTAATATATTTAAAAACTTATAAATTTTATAGTGTAGTTTAATTGAATAAAATATTACTTTATTTAAGTAAAACAAAAATTCTTTGAGACTATCTACAGACCTGATGATCTTAGTCGGACCGTTCGTGAAGCTGCAGTTATTTTACGCGAAAAGTTCTCTGCTAAACTGGATAAGTTGAAACTGCCATCGTCTGTTCGACCAGAACTGCGTTATGAAGTGGCTTTCAAACTTAATCCTCCAAAATTCCCTCCACTGCCAAGTGCTGATTTTGGTGTGGCTTTAAGCCCTCCTTTCCCAGACTGGTTCGTGTGTGGGAACGCTTTTAAAATTCTTCAGGAAAGCACTAAAAAACACGTTGAACGAGTGGTCCCGACTAAGCATTCCCTAGATACTTTCAAAGGACATCTTCATATAGATCTTGAACATGTTCGTGTCTTGACTCCAATACCTGAAGGTTTGGGTTTAGACAACTTTCGACTAACTCTTCTTTCTTTTGGCTGAAATACTGATTCCAGTTTCAACTACAGCCGTTGCTCGAAAGAGAAAGATCATAGAAGCCGCTGTACAAAAGGATCCTGGAGTTTCGAAGAGCAACAAGACAAGTAGGAGCGATTCTACCACGACCGGCAAGAAACCCACGGTATATACGCATTTTATATTCCAATTGGTATATTTCTGTGGATAGCACTCACTTTGCTCAATTCATACTCTTCAGACTTCGAAACCTCCGGTTCATTCGAAGCGAAAAGATTCTCAAACAGTTGTTTCAGACGATGAAGACAAATCTCCTCCTCGCACCAGACAAGGACATAAGAAAAGACAGAAGACTGTCACTCCTTCAGGCAAAGAAAAGGGGTCTGGTTCTTCGAAGATTACTTCACCGGCTGATAAGGTATCTTCCGAAGAATCACCTTTAAAGGGTGGTAGTAATGCTCTTGTTGTAGAGAGCCACAACTCGAGTCCAGATAACATTCCAACCAAGGTATTTGGATTTCACAACATAATCATCTCTATAAATTTTAACTTAAACAATTAAGTTAACATTTTACCTTATGGTTGTAGGATAATGCTGGCACAGCCACTTCTGATCTCAAAGCATTCAACCTTACCATCGACCTTGATAATCTCCAAGGTAAGTGTATGTTCTTTCTTATGACAAACAGATTTCTTGCGATCTTCCCATCATAATGTGTTCTAATTACTCAATGCAGACAAATCTCATGTGCTTTCGCCAGTTGTCGAAGATGCTCAGCCCTTAGCGACCATTATTCCTAATATGCCAGTTCAAGAAAGCCATTCAACTGATGATTCTCCTCCTACCCATAAAAGCGAAAATATGGGGGCAGATCGTCAATATTCAGGTAGTAACAATGCAGCTGAACACCCAACTGGAAGTGAGGATACTGTATCTGAACGAGATGCTATAGAGGAAACTTCCAAACTAGCCACAGCTGGCCCTCACGAAACTTCAACCTTTGGGACCATAGTTTCTCCTGAAACTACTTCGACGCCTGCCCCAGCAAAGCCTACCCCTTCAGAGTTGGAGCAACTCAAACAGACTGATCCTCTCAGCTTCCTCAAGGCCATGATGAATATTAATAATATTTCGCCCTTTGAGCTCGAGACTTCTCCAGCTGTCCAGACAAAATCTGGTGATAAAGAGGACACTTCTGATCTTCTTCATCAAATAAAGGAAAGGTTCTTCGAAACCAACCTTGTCGAAGCTCTCAATAAGAATCCTACCAAATGTCATAGCTTGAACCAACTTTTGAAGAAGGTAGATCTACTTCTGGTCTCAAAAGAAGTCTCAGAGGTGATTGTACTGCTGAGTTCTTTAATCGAACAACTTCAGTCTGAAATTCTTCGAAAGCAAAATGTTGACGAACAACTTACTGCGAAGATGGCTTCTCATAATTCTTCATGGAAAGCTGCTACAGATGCAACCAAGAAGGGTGACGCCCTTAAGCTTAAATGCTTGAAGAATCAAGAAGCATATGACGAATGCGAGAAGAATATCAAATCCTGGAAACAGGAAATTAAAATGCTCGAAGAGAAGATAAAGGAGGCTGAGTCTCATCAAGCAACAATTCAGCAGACCAACCAGCAAGAACTAACTAAAGTGGCGTAGTCAGGGATCCAACACTTCGAAGCTGCACAGAAACTAGGGCCAGAAATTGAAGAATTAAAGAGACAACGGGCATTGCTTGATCTTCGTATGTCTTCGTGGGAAACTCAGTATTCGAAGATAAAAGATAATATTCCTAGGGATTTTAATTAGTTGCTTCGAATCTTGTAATCCCTTTTTGTAATGCGCATTGATTTTGTCTTGTAATCGAATTCCACCAGGAACATATATATGCGCAACTTTTGTTTGCCAATTTACACACTCTACTCCATTTTTCAATGACCATGAGCAACATTCTAGAAATTCTTCAAATCTTGCCAAAATATATTTTATTGTCACAGTAATCTTAATAAATGCAAGCACGTGACCTGACTATCCTTCGCACTCCTTTTAGTCTAGACTTGACGTTTCTACTCCCTTAGCCGTAACCATCATTAAGTGATGACGTCACTTTCTTCAAAACATCTCTTTAAGACGTGCGTGCACCAGTTTTTCAGGATTACATCTCAACTTCCCAAGGCGGGAAACGGCGGAATCCATAACTTCTCTTTGGAATACTAAACGCAGTCTAATCAATCATTAAAATTAAACCGTCCCTTTATTGCCCCAGGTCTATATAAAGGATTGACATTACACTTCTTCCTTCACACTTACTTCAAACTTTTGCTCAAGACTTTGTTTCTCTTCCTCCGTTTTCTCAAAACACAGAGTTCAAAAGAAAAACCCTTTTCAAACTTTTTCTTCTCCACATGGCGCAACCTCTTACCTACAATAACATTAGAGCTTGCATAAAAAAGGAGTTCAAACTCTCTGAAGAGGAGTTTGATGAACACTTCATAAGCATCAGTGCTCTTTTTGCCAATCAAGAACTCGATTTCTATTATGAAATCTTAGAGGGACCTGTTTATCCCAACATGCTAGCAGATTTCTGGATGTTTGCGTCTCTGCGCATAGATCGGCAGGGCAAAACTACTATAGTTTCTGAGGTTCGACATGCCCACATCAGAATCACTCCTTCCACCATCTCTAACTTGATGAGATGTAACAACTCTGGTGAGAGCTTTGATGACAACAGCTTCAACATGACGACTCATCTTCTGTTGTGGACTCTTATGGACAACGATCCTTACAGCGCCAAAGTCATCAGGGTTTGGCATCAACTGCTCGTGGGCAACTTTCATCCACGAAACCATGATCAAAACAGCATCATGGTGGAGGACTTGGAATTCATCCTCTGTGCCCTTCGTGGGAAGAAAATCAACTTCCCCTTAATGATTTTCAAAGGGCTTGTCGAAGCAGTTTCTATGGCTGCTGCTCGTCACGGGGCCGTAACGTGTCTTCCATATGGAAGGCTCTTGTCTTACATATTCCTCAAAAAGGGAATAGTAAGGAGGATGCGAAACTCTGGCTCCATGGACATGTTCGAGGCAGAGAGCTTGCCCCTGTTGCCCCTAGAAGGCTTAGACCAAAGGATCAATTAGGAGGTGGTTTAGTTTAGGTTTTTTTTTTGTTTCAGTTTTTGTAACCTTCAATGTTTTGGGAACCACCTTTTCTGAAATGATTGTACTTCTCTTAGTATTAATGGAAGATGTTTTGAAGTTTCTTCGTCTTCTTACTTTATTTGCCATGCCTGTTCGTTTGAACACAAAGCCATTTTGGTGTTAGTTCAACCATTTTGGCTTATGTAGTATACTTCAAATATCTACGTTTTTGTAATCTTTACTTCGTGCATGCTTGGTTTGTATCTCTTCAGATACTTCCCGTTTACTCTTAGGATCCCGCGATCTTCTGCTAACTCTTCTATCTCGTAAGCGTTATTCGAAAATACTTTCAAGATTCGAAAGGGTCCCTCCCAGTGTGGGGACCATTTACCAAGTGCTTGATTCTTTCGATCTATAGGTAAAATAACTTTCCAAACTAAGTCATTATTGATAAAAGTTTTACCTTTCACCTTTTTGTTGTATGCTCTGGACACTCTTTCTTTTTGTCTTTTTATCATCTCCAATGCTCGAAGTCTGTCTTCGTCCAGATCTACTAATCCATTCATCATCAACTCCCAATACATGTTAGGAGGGATTTCTGCTTGTCTTTGTATCCGAACTGACTGCAAATATATCTCAACTGGGAGTACTGCGTCATGTCCAAATGTCAATTGGAAGGGCGTAGTGTTTGTGGCTTCTTTTGGAGATGTTCGACAAGCCCAAAGCGCTTGGTCCAGGGTTTTGTGCCAACTCTTAGGCTTTTTTCCCACATGTTTCTTTATGAGACCAATTATTATCTTATTCGCTGCTTCGACCTGTCCATTTGCCTGAGCATAGTAAGGTGTAGAAGTAAGCAACTTGAAACCCATTTCTTGGGCGAAGTCTTGCATCTTTCGCCCAGTGAACACTGATCCTTGATCTGTAGTGTTATACCCCAAAATTTGCCCGCATCTTTTTTCAAGAAAACTTCAATCTAAAAATTAAGAGTTTCATATAATCTTGGATTTTCATATCCTGATTTATGAATACTTGGTTTTTAGAATTTTTCTTATACGGTATTTTGGCTCGTTGTTGAATTTATTCTTACGCAAACGCCAATTACTGTTTATTACTTCACACACGCTATTTATTTGATATTTATTTTCAGATAAATAGTACTGACGCAATTGGTACAGAGTTAAATCTTTTGCAGGCGCATAGTCTGGGGATTCAGACTGTACTGGTAACAAGTAAATTATTTGTTTCCCACTAATTTTTGTACTATATTCCATTATTTTCAAAATCTTTTCCTTTCTTTTCAAATCTCTTCTTTCAAAATCAAATCCTAACTTTATTCTATACATCTCTATTTTTTCCAACACTATCATACACTTTCTTTCAAATCTCACTTCCACTCAAATTTTCCTTTTGTACGGAATCACTTCATTCCCCAACGTCTCTATCCTTCTTTTCATTCTATAAATACCTCTCATTTTTTCCATAAAATCTCACATCAAATTCTAACTCATCTCTCAAATTTCTACTTCATATTTATTCTCTCTTCTTCCCCCGACAAAAATGGCAAAGCGGATAGAGACGTGTTTTCTTATGATCATCACCGTCGTGGTGGTAATCATGTCTTTCTTCTGTCTGCATAGCCCTGAAAAATGTGGACCTGGGATGTTGACACTCCCAATCATCTACATGTTACTGTTTGTAGCATGGGTTATTAATCGTCATTCTTAAAAGTTTGCCGTATCTCTTATTTCTTAATGTACCGTTTACTCGTTGTACTGTTCGTTGTAGTATGTAATATTTATACTGTCAGTATTAAATGTCGTACTATTTGTCATATTGTTGCTTAATTATCCAGATAATATTTTGTGTATTTTCTGCCAGTTAAATATTTATTTTTCTGTGCATTAAATGATTTTCAGGGTCATTATCGGTAATTTTGCTCGCATACAGTATTTATTATTTATTTACTACGTCTGTGTTTTACTAACCACTCATGTAAATAAATTTTCACCATTAACACAAAAACAAAAAAAAACAAAACAAAAACAAAAAAAACAACAAAACAAAAACAACAAAAAAATATTAACTTTGACTGTTGAATTTTCACTCTAAACAGTCAGTTGACAGTCAAACCACTGACAGTGCAATTCTCCGTGTTTTGTACCATCAATCAAATCAAACTTTTGCATTTCAAAATTCCAAGATTTTTGTTCTAGAAGTCTTCTGAATATCACATGATTAGCAGAGACTCAACACTGCACAAAAATCAGGTACGCTTAACTGTCTCCTACACAAACAGTCCCTAACTAGGGTTTCTTGTTTTTTTTCAGGAGAACAAGTTTTGGAGACCTCAAATGGATTTCATGGACCTCCATATATCTCAAAGTACCATCATACAAATTTTCAAACTTCAATTCGCTCAGACGCACAGTCAGCAACTCAAACAGTCAACAGACGACCCGTTTGACCAAAAAAGTCAACAAACAGTCAAAAATGAAATTTTTTGTCAAAGTCCATATTTTGTCAAAGGATTCATCATTTGATCATTGGATGATCATAATTCATCAAGGAAAGATCAAAAATCAACAAAACCCTAAGTTTCAAAATTAGGGTTTTCTCCTAAAAAGTCAACTGAACTTTGACTGGTCATAACTCTCTCATCCTTCATCCAAAAAATTCAAACCAAAGCTTATTTTGAATTAAATTCAATTATCTTTCAAATGCAATTGGTCCCATGGTCATTAGATTCACCATTTGAAAAATATGAATCAAGACATTACAGGTCATTTTCAAAGTCAACAAAAAGTCACTTTTTTCAAAAGGACACACAAGGAGCATGGAAAATCATTTTGATATGAGACCAAAGACATTGGTTAGAGGGCTCTTTGCGGTTTCCAAAAAGTGCAAGAAATCCTTCATATGACAAAAATTGAGGGATTTACACCTTGTTGAAGTTGGCTAAATTTTGGGAAAATGCATGAAATCAACATTGATCAAAAATGTATTTTTTCGAAATGGGGCCAAGTTTTCATAATCCAAACATGTTTACCATGATGTAAAGGGCCTCCCACGACCAAGACAAAGCCCACATCATTTTTGTTTCATATTTGGTTTTATTTTATCACATTTAAGATTAAATTGAAAAAGGAAAATGGAAGGATAATGCATAGCTTTGTTTCTAAGCATGACTCATCAAAGAATCTTCAATTTTCTGCAGCAAAAGGAAGTACAAGGCAAGAGAAGTGAAGAAGAGCAAGACTTAGTCAAAGTTTCAAAGATTTTTAATATTTAAAAATCAAAGTTTCAACAAAGCTCATCAATGCTTCTAGCTTAGATTTTAAGCACCTCTTAGCTTATAAATTAGGCAGCATACTTCACCAAAAAAACACACACGAAAATAGCAAGGGGGGCATAGCAAGAAACTTCACAAAATTCTCAAAAATTCCATAACTTTGTAAATTTTTGTTTTCCATATTCCAATCATTATCAATACAAATAAACACTTCCAATCATCTCCTAAAGTAATATATAGTAAGAATAAACTCTTTATTTGGTCCCATGAGAGTCATAAATTACGTATGATGTTTTCCATGAACATACACATGTAGCTTTCGTTTTCGTATGCATGCTTGATTAAAATGAAAACTAACCACTTGCATGGACTCATGGCATGATATAGAGTAGGTTTGAGTGATCACATGCAAGCTTTAACGTGGTTTTGAAGCTCTACCATTTTTTAGCTTCAAACATGTGAAGCTTTCGTTCTCCATGATACAAGCTCCAAATGAAAAAACTAACGACGCCATCATGTTCAGAAGGGTCCATTTAGGTGATCTGGGTGGCCCTTGTTCTTTTTCATTTTCATTTTGTAGGTCATTCAAAAGGTTAAAGAATTGAAAGCAAAATCCGCAGGTAAGTTTGCAGGAAATTCCGCAGGTACTAAGGAAGAAGATGATGAATAGTGAGGTGGAAATTTTGACCCACGCGTGGCCATTTCGCTCCACCCCATTCGCTAGTCAACTGCACGTGGGTCCCACGTTGGACTCTCAAAGTCTGCATGATCACATGTTATGCCTTTATCCACGTGCACCATACAATCATAATCTGAGCCCTTGGATCCTCTCAACTTTTCATCCAACGCATCAAAATACGCAGCCACACCATAATCCATCATAATCAGCCACACATGATCATATCTTTTTATATTTTCTATTTTATTTTAATTTAACTTCTAAAATTAATTTAAATAGTTTTAAAAATTCAAAAAATACACAAAAAATATTTTCAAGCTGATAAAATAATATTTATTTTCTGATATAAAAATATTTTATTTTTCTTAATAATTTAAATATTTTGCATAATTAATTAGTATATATTTATATATTTGCTTTTTAATTATTTTAACCAATCAAAAAAATCATAAAAAATTTGTTCTTTATATTAAATATAGTTTATATATTATAGGCTAATTTTGTACATATTTAGAATAATTTTCTCATTTAAGTTTTAATTATTTGTGTAATTATTTGTATAATTATGTATTAATTAACTTAATAATTTCAAAACAAATTTCAAAAATTCCAAAAAAAATTAGTTTTATCTTAAAATTAATTGACAAACATTTTGAACATATTTTAAACTTAATTTTTAGGTTTAAATTTTATTTCCATCTTTTTCCTCATTTTAATTAACTTAATCATGCATTAATTATAATTAAAATCAATCATCAAAAATCCAAAAATATTTCTTTTATTTTCTTGCAATTTAAATTCATAGATCAAGTGTATAGGTTGTCAAATTCATGTAAATAGCGTAGTTTACATTTCCTGCACAATCGATGTAATAGCGTAGATTTACTTTCCGCATTTTACATTTCCGCATTTTAAATTCCAGCATATATAAAACTGCGTGTATGTCAAATATAAAAATTGAATCGTTAGATCACTAACTTCAAAGATAAAATATCTGAATCAAAATACAATCACACTTGCACCTCTTAAGGTAATCCCTCTTTTACTCTCTTCAAAAATCAAGATCAAATTCAAATGCAAAATCGAACTTTTGTTTACATCCGGTAAAAGGATAGTTTTTTAAAGGAAATAGGATAAGACCTTATAACTTAGGGTAGACCTCCTAATTTGCTTGCTCAAATCAAAATAAACAAATCTCTCATATATCATTGTTTTTCAAAATAAAACTTTCAAAAAGACAATACTTTGTATATATCCAAACGAGGATCATTACGAAGTTAACGTTCTTTTTTTCAAAAACATATTTTGAAAGATAAAAACACTTTGTATACATCCGCACAAGGATCATTACAGAGTCAATTTACAAAGGTATTTGAAACCACATACAAGCATTTCAAGGCAATAGAAAAGTGATTGAAAACAAGTGAGCTAAGCAAATTAAAGAGCCCATGGATAACCATGGATACAAAGGGTGCTAACACCTTCCCTTTGTATAACCTACCCCCTTACCCAGAATTTCTTAAAGGTCTTTTTCTGTTTCTTTTATAAACCTTTCCTTAATTGGATAAAATAAAAGTCGGTGGCGACTCTCTGATTTTCAAAAACACAAAAGCAGAAAGAAAAGAGTCAGTTCGCGTATCTCTCCGCGAGAGGTATGGTAAAAAACCGAGGGCGACATGTAGTTATACTTTCTGGGATTCCAAATCTGTATATGATGTGTTTTTGAATAAACTCAATCACAGCCTCTTGGTCCACATTCGCCAGTGGTATCGCTTCGACCCATTTTGTGAAGTAGTCTATTCCTACTAGTATGTATCTTTGACCCTTAGAGGATTTAGGGTGAATTTCTCCAATTAAGTCTAGTGCCCAACCTCTGAAAGGCCATGGTTTTATTATTGGACTTAACTCATTTGCTGGAGCGTGTTGAATACCTGCATGTTCTTGACATTCTTGACACCCTTTTGCAAATTCTATGCAGTCTTTTAACATAGAAGGCCAATATATTCCATATCGAAACAGAAGCCATTTCATTTTGTGCCCCGCTTGATGTGCACCACACGCTCCGCTGTGTACATTTGAGAGAGCCAAGTATGCTTCTGCTTCACCCAAACATTTCAACAAGACTCCTTCAGGATTTTTCTTGAACAATTCGTTCCCCATAAGGAAATATGACAAGGCCCTATACTTCACCTTTCTGTCCGTGTTTGTCGAAGGATCTTTTAGATAGTTCACAATTGGACTCCTCCAATCTGTGTCTGCCACAGAGTCTATATTTAATACTTCAAATTCTTCTTTGCTGGCGAAACCTAATTATGAATTCTCCAAGTCACTTGGGGAAAGCTTGGTAGCCATTTCTCTTCCTCTTACTTCGATCAGTTCCTCTAATTTCTCTTTTGATACCCTATATCCTAAGGCTAACTGTGCCAGATCATTGGCTTCTTGATTCTTGGTCCTCGAGACGTGACTTAGCTCCACATATTCGAATTTTTTAAGCAACCTATTCGCTATAACAAAGTACATGATCAAGTTTTCTTTGATACATTTATATTCCTTCGTCAGTTGCTTAATCACTAATTCGGAGTCTCCTTTAATTTCGACTCTGGTTGCCCCCAATTATAACAAAGCTTCAAGTCCAGCAATCAGTGCTTCATATTCAGCTTCATTATTGGAGCATAAGGGACCTTCAATCTTGTACTTGAGCTTTGTTGGAATTCCATCAGGAGAAATTATCAGCATCCCAACACCAGTTCCCTCTCTATGAGTCGAACCATCGAAGTATAGCTTCCAAGGCTTCAATTCTACATATTGTTGAGGGTTCTCAACAACTGCATGGTCAACAATGAAATCTGATACAATCTGACCTTTCATTTCCTTAAGAGGTTGAAATATCAGTCAGTACTCAGTAAGGGCTAAAGCCCATTTGCCAATTCGACTATGCAATATTGGCTTTGATAGCATATGTTTGATAACATCACAATGAGACGAAACATAAACTGGCTTTATATAATACTTAAGTTTGATACAAGAGAAATATAAACAAAGGCAGAGTTTTTCTATTGCACTATACCTAGTCTCTGCATCATTGAGTACCCTACTTAAATAATAAATGGCTCTTTCAATGCCATTTTCATCTTCTTGTGCTAACATACTGCCTATTGTATTATCTGAAGCTGAAATATACAGGCGCATGTGCTTCTTCCCATTTGGGGGAGACAAGATTGGTGGATGGATCAAGTATTGCTTGATTTTATCAAAAGCTTCTTGATGTTCAGCACGCCATTCGAACTTTCCTTGCTTGAGTCGAAGTAGAGGGGAGAAAGCTTGCGTGCGTCCACTCAAATTAGATATAAACCTTCTCAAGAAGTTTATCTTCCCCAGTAAAGACTACAATTCTTTCTTCGTGGATGGAGGCTTAGTTTCCATAATAGCCTTCGTTTTATTCTGGTTAATTTCTATTCCTTTTTTATGGACTACGAAGCCCAGGAAATCTCCAGCCTGCACAAAGAAAGCACATTTAAGGGGATTCATCTTTAAGCCATGTTTTCTCATTCTTTTGAATGATTGGCTTAGATGATCAACATGATCGTAATCCGAAACGGATTTCACAACGATGTCATCTATGTATACTTGCATGAATGTTTCTATAAAATCATGGAATATAGAGTTCATTGCTCTTTGATAGGTTACCCCAACATTCTTTAAACCGAAAGGCATTACAACCCACTCGTAGGTGCCTATTGCCCCTGGGCAGCGAAAAGCTGTTTTAGACACATCTTCTTCTGCAATGAAAATTTGATTATATCCAGAATACCCATCCAACATACTCAGGTATTCAAAGCCTGCGGCTGAATCTACTAACATTTCTGCCAGAGGCAGAGGATATTCATCCTTAGGAGTCGCTGCATTCAGATCACGAAAATCTACGCATACTCTTAACGAACCATTCTTTTTTATAACAGGTACAATATTGGCAATCCATTCAACATACCTTGTGGTTCGGATGAATTTGCAACGTAGAAGCCTTTCGACCTCTGCTTTAATCTTTGAATGAATCTCTGGCGCGAACCTTCTAGGAGTCTGCTTTATGGGCTTCTTCCCTTCCTTTATTGGTAACTTTAGTTCGACGAGGTCTCTTCCTAAACCAGGCATCTCGTCATAGTCCCAAGCGAAACAGTCTTTGTTTTCTTTTAACAATTTGATGACTTTTGATTTCAACGCTGGGTCTAACTTCGCACTGACGTATGTTATCCTCTTTCGATCCACGTCTCCAAGATTTACTTCCTCGAGTGGATCTCGGGCTAACATTTTTATGTTTGATGCCATTGGGTCCTTCTCGAATCCCAAGGGTTCTTCGTCGTAGATTGCGTCTAATCTTTGACTCGAATCTTCTCCTGAGATGTCTTCGACTTGAACTGAATCTTCAGGGGATTGAGGGATCCTGTGTACCCCAGAATCTGCCATTTCTTCCTTCCTTGGAACTGCATTAACCACCATATTTGATAATTCGGCTTCAAGAGCCGTCTTTCTTTTGTTCTCGGCTATATAAGCCGAAATCTTTTCGAAAAATGAAGACTCAGACATCATCAATGTCATCATCCCAGCCTGTTGGCCGTATTGTTGGATCATGCTCTATTGGTGCGGTATCGTCTGGGCCGTCCATTATTTCTCTATTCCACTGAAATCCATTTGGGTGCAAAGATAAGTAATACAATGCATTCTTATTCGGGGTGTATATGTCTTCCACAGCATGACAAGGCCCTATGTTCGCCAAGTTCCTATCGAAGTTAGTTTTATTAACTTGATTAACTTCAGCCATGTAATAACTCTGATCCCCCTCAATATTCTCTACTATGCCATCTTCTCTCCAAATGGTTAACCTTTGATGCATTGTCGAAGGCACAGCAGCAACTCCATGGATCCATTCCCTTCCGAGCAAGAGGTTATAATTTGCTTTCGCTGGTATGACCATAAACATAGTTGGCCTGGTAACTGAACCCACCGTTAAATTCACTTGGACAATTCCCAAGGTTTGCCCTATTTTGCCTTCATAGTTAGACAAAACCATGTTATGTGGCCTTATATCAGTATCAAACATACCGATTCTTTTCAGCATGTATTGGGGCATTAGGTTCACCGCTGCCCCTCCATCTACCAGGACTTTGTTAATGCCAACATTTTCAATCTTAGCCCTTATGTAGAGTGGTTTCAAATGATTTCGCATACCTTCATTAGGCCTCTCGAAGAAAGCATTCTGCTCTTCAACTGCACCATTGTTCAGCACATAGTAACACACAGGTCTGTGTTTCGCCATCTCTTCGACGTCAGCCTCTTCACAGTCTTCAACTTCAGTTTCTTGATTAAACTCATGAGGGAGTACAGACACAACATTGCAGTTGAGGTTCATAGATGATACCCCATCAGAGTCAAAATCATTTGTCATTCTATCATCTTCTTTCCAAAGGCTGGAACGCATCTTCTCCTCTTCTTTCTCATTTTCAGAATCGAACAATTTGCGCTCTACTGGAGGTTTGCTTGTCCTTGCCCCCTGCATTGGGATTTGATTGCTACTTGTCTCTCCAGCCTCCCTTGGTTTGAATTCCCTTTGGGCTTTCTTCATCCTCTGGTGTCTTCTCCATTGGGATCTAGACATAGGATTTTTGCCTTTGTAGTTCTCCAACCTATACATCTCTCGATTTGAGGTTTGGAATTGTTTCCTATACGCCATTGTAGTTCTTCCACCTTGGTCCCAACTTCTCCATTTGTTAGTCCTTGCACCAGCTTGCATCCATATGTCCCTAGGTATGTCTGCAGGGACTTTGAATATGACTCTTCGAGCTCTAGGATGTGGACTGTCAGGTCTCTTCGATGGAGTCCATATATCGAAACCATATAGGTTAGGACGAAGTCCCTGAGTTTCTCTACCCATATAGCAATACACCCTTTCGAATAACCGTGCCTGTATTTCGTCATAGACTGCTCCATATCTGGGACATAGTGTAATTTCAGTGTTTTCCCTGTGGCATTTGACCAGGAAGCCCACCAAGCTTTCTTCCATTTTTGGGTATACCTTTAGCAAAGGATTACCTCCTCTCCATGGCTGCTCCAATCTTTCTCGCAGGGCCCTTTCGAAGTTAGCCTGGACCCTTCGATTCAGCATGATCGAACATCTTGGACACATCCATTGTTTTCCGCCAGTCTTTTCATGGCAATTCCAGAGATAATCTTTTAGGGTCTCTCCTCTTGGCGGAATTTCAATATTTCCCTTTTGCCTTGTCAACCATTTTTCCAGTTCGTCTATTTCAGACAAAGGGCGTCGAACATTGACCATGTTAACAACTGCTGGGGGAACTTCAGAAATCTGAATTTGTTGAAGTTTCGCCCTAAGGTCCTCAGTGGCCTCGCTGGTTTCTTCTTTCAAAACTCCAATCATCTCTGTATTGGAGGATTCTTCAACATCAGTATTGAAGACTGTATTGTTGTTTAGGCCTTCAGTAGCCTGCTTTCCAGTTGACATCTTTTCCGGTTCAGAAACTTCGACTTCAGACACCTCTACCATGTTGACATCAAGTGGTTCACACAGGTTAGTGTCAGCAATGTTCAAGGGGTTTGTGTCGACCTTCATGTGGCTTTTGGCCTTATCAGCAAATTTCAAACGTCCATCTTTGATAGCATTCTGAATTAGATCCCTGAAAAGAAAACATTGTGAGGTTTTATGGCCTAAAAACCCATGATATTTACAAAAACCTCTCTTCTTCCGTTGTTCTAACGGAGGAATTTAAGAATTAGGAGGCACTATCATTTGGCCATCCTTCACTAGTAAATCAAATATTTCGTCACACTTAGTGACATCAAATGTATAAGTTTTCTTAGGAAATCTATCGCTCTTATCATTCTCTACTGGATTTTTTCCATTGGCAGGGGTAAGTAATTTGCAAGCATAAGGTGGTGCTTCTTTTAATTCGGCTAGATCTATTTCGACCTCTTCTACACTATATGAGTCTTCGAAAGATTCGCTGTCAACGTCTTCTGCTTCGACGTACGCTACCCTTTCTTTCTTGTAGCCCTTGTTTGCCCTAACCTTTTCTGCTTTTAAGCGTTCGACCTGTCGAACCCTGTCTGCCAACTGAGCCATATCCCTTAGGTATTGAGTATCCAGTTTCTTTCGAATTGAATAATCTAAACCACCGGCAGCCATTTCGACTAGTTCATGCTCCGGGACGGTCGTGAAACATCTTGATTTTAACAAACGGAACCTGTTTAAGTACTCATCTATAGGTTCTGTGAACTTCCTCTTGATGCTAGCCAATTCTTTCAGACTTATCTTGGTCTGACCCATGTAGAATTGTTCATGGAATAATCTTTCCAAGTGTGCCCAAGCATCTATCGAATTTGGGGGTAAGGTAGTAAACCAAACAAAAGCATTTTTTGTCAGCGAACTAGGGAAGTATTTAATCCTTAAATCTTCATTCCCCGCTAAATCTCCTGCTTCTGTCAAGTATCTGGCAATATGTTCCACCGTTGATTCACTAGTGTCCCCTGAAAACTTCGTGAATTTGGGTACTTTGATCCCCCTTGGTAATTCTGTTTGCATAATATAATCCGCTATGGGGGATGTATAATTTGGACGTCGAAGTCCAGTACTGAGGCCATTATTGGCCATAACTCTCTCTATCATGGCATTTGGGTTATTTTCTGTAGCCAAGTTTTCTCTTCTGACTCTCTGAACTACTTCATCCGGGTGTTCGTTCCTACCTACTACCCTTAATCTGGGTCTTTCTTCCTCAAACCCTTGCTGGACGGGAACAGCTCTTTGATTCGAAGCCTCTAAATCTATTACCCGATTCCTTTCGACCGTTGTTGTTCTTTGTGGAGGAATCACGCCAGCAGTGTTTGCACTAGGAGGAGGAACTACATTTTGGATACGTTCCAGAATGGGATCCCCTTCTCGATAAGAGGATTGGTTATTTCTTCGCTTGGGTGGTTGAACTCCCATGAATTCTGCCATTTGGGTCATTTGGGATGATATTTTTTGAAAAGTTTCCATATTCTCCCGATTAGTATTAACAATATTTGTTGCTAAAGGATTTAAGATTGACGCTAATTCTTTGGCCAGAATTCCTAACATATCATGGTTACTTGCATCCATCTCTTGTCGGAATGCTGCTTGATTACTTGTGGTAAAATTGGGTATTTGGGCAGAGAAGCCAGTATTTTGTGCGCTTCGACCCACTGAACCAGCATTTGGCGAAAACGTCGCAGGGTTAGTTGTAGTATATGTAGGTCCTGCTCCTCGTGTACCTGTCATGTATGCATATGGCATTCCATATTGACTGTTTGGTCTCCATTCGAACGCAGATGATCCAGGGGAAATTAACTGGTTTGCAGCATTCGTCGAAGCAAGTTGCATTTCGCTTGCACTTGAGGATGGAGGTGCGGTAGTTGATACCGAAACTGGAATAGTCCCTGTCGTTGCTGTATTGTTTTCCGGTATAGCCTGGGAACTATCCATGGGTCTCGATCCATTCGGACCCGGTATGTTTTGCGCTCCTTGAGTAGAAGTCGAAACATGCGTAGAATTTGCCGCTCCTGTTCCTGACCCTTGTGGGGGATCTTGATCTCCCCCTGCACTGGTTGTGACGACCATTTTCTTGTTGTACCTTCGTTTGGGAATCGGTTGTGCACTGTTTGTTAATTTACCGTTCCTAAGGTTCATACAAGGTCTTGATATTTTCTAGACAGAACAAAATAATCGATTAATAACAATCTGCTTGACACTGTCCCACTGGGCGTGCCAATTTGTTTACGGTGATTTCCGGTAAACAACCGCTAGTCTTCCAAACTATAATAAATATGATTTGGTTACTCGCAGGATCGACTAGATTGATCCTAGGACATAGTCAAAAAGGTTGTTATTCATGATAGTTCGAATTATGTCTATGATTGATGTGTCTCGAAATAAGAAATACTTGAACAAAGAAATAAAGGTTAGCAATCACCTTGTTATACACGTAAATATAACACCAGTGAAAAGTGAGTTAAAGACAAAATATAAGACAAAACTGTAAAAGTGCAAGAATCTTAAAGTGCAGAAAGGTTAAATGCTTCGAAGATAAATGACATGAAAATAAAGAGTGCAGGAATGTAAATAACAGAAAGTAAATGAAACGCAGTAATATCGAAAGATACTTGAATAAAGGAAAATACACATGTATTTAAAATGGTGTTGGTGTCATACGTACATTTCTCAGCGAACTCTTTCTCTTAACACTTGATACTTGAGTAATATGTGAGTGATTTGTACAAAATGAACACACGGAATCCTAACATTAAGACCCTTATTTATACTAGTTTCGACCCTAACGGTCCTACACTAATCTAATGCCACGTTGCCCGCAGAAAATCCAGGGATGCCATCTGTCTTCGTGTGGTTACATAAACTACTTCGAAATTCAAATCATCCCGCCTGAATATCCCTTCGACGCGTGGCAACATAATCGGAGTCGAGAATGCCACGAAACCATGCTAAGCTTCAGTACTTTGCATATTTCGCAAAAACGTCTAAGTCCCAAAGACTATTCTTTCCGAATTTTAACTTCAGTGCTAACTATCTTTGTTCCAACTTAAACATCATTCTCGAAGCATGGCCATCAGTAGCCATTTTTATCTTCAAAGATGATCATCAGTAACCATCTCCTTCGAATTTCAGACCTTCAAAGGACATTCTTCCCAAACGAAATCTTCAGCTAACAATAAGATAATATGTTTCAATCCAACAGTTGATTTTAAAAACTAATTATCCGATATGAAGTTATGAGCGAGTGTAACTCATGGTGTAACTATTCGAGTGTAATTTGATCTCTCCTTTTATATAGGCGCACACACATACTTGTTTAAAAAAATTAAAATTTTGGGGTCTAAAGCGAGGGCTTTACTAGCCTAGGGGTAGAGATGAACCTGTTCCAACCGTGGTGATATGTTTTACCTCTTCTTTTTTTATAGTGACGCCTTTATTTATTACTTATTTTTAAACTAAAACTAATACAGATTTCACTACGGTTGACTAAACAACTGTGGTGATGTGGTTTTTTTAAATGGTTGAAAACTATAGTTTTTTTTAAATAAAATAAAATAAATGTGATATCATTACAATTTGTTTAATCAACCGTGGTCATGTCTACTAAGTTGCCATTGCCTTACGAAACGAAACATAGATTCTGCGCTGAAAAGCCATTTGAACCCTAACAATTTTTTCATTTCCATTAGCAAAAAGAACCATCATATCATTTCATCTCTAACTCATTCAACATTATTTCCTTACCATCAATATCGTTCTTCAATAAACATGGAGAAAAATCATCATTATTATTCTCGACCAAACATACAAAGAAACGAAAAACGCAGAAAAATGAAGGGGAAAACGAACATACTTGCAAGAAGGAAGGACGGAACTCACACGATTTAGCTCTTTGACTTCTTCATCGTGTTTCCGATACGTAAAATATCTCTACCATGCATGTACAATAAAATGTTTTTAAGATATGTTTATTTATGTTATTGTTATTGTTGCTGTTGAGATATATTTGTTTATGTTGTTGTTGTTGTTGTTGAAATTTGTTTGTTTATGTTACTGTTGAGATTGAAGTATGAATTTTGTTTATGTTGTTGAATATTTAAGTTGTTCCTATTATTGTTTTTGTTGTTGTTGTTGTTGTTTATATTTTTGTTGTTGAATGTTGTTTTTGTTGTTTAAGTTTTTGTTGTTTTGTTGAGTTATGTTGTAATTATGTAGTAGTAGTAGTAGTAGTTGTTGTCGATGTGTTCAGTACAGAAACCTAAAAGTTTTATTTATTGTTGTTGTGGTGATTAATGCTTAAACCCTAGAGGTTTATTTGTTAACGTTTAGTTCCTATGTTATTGTTGTTGATGTTTAGTGTCTCAGTTGTAGTTGTTGTTGTTGAATATTTAGTGCCTATGTTGTTGTTGTTGAATGTTCAACGCCTATGTTTTTGTTATTGTTTAGTGCCAAAATCCTAAAGATTTATCTGTTATTGTTGGTGAGAATGTTTAGTTATGTTTTTGCATGAATGTTTGAGTGATAATATAAGTTTTTGTTGTTAATATTGGTTTAATTTTATGGTGTTGTTTTTTTTTGTTGTTTTTGTTTTGAACATACACTACTACAGAAAAGACATTTAACAACGCTTATGAAAGATATATAATCATGCAGGACCAAGCGTTGTTATGTAGCATGTGGTAGTATATGCGGCACTTTCAATCACAGTCCAGTGACCGTCGTAGAAAACAGGAAAGCACACGCTCTTTAACAACGGTTATTCCTAATAACTTTTGTGATATTATCTGTGAATAAATGCCAAATGTTTCATGCGAGAATCTACACAACACCATTTTTGAATTGTTATCAAAACTTGTATTATGAGTACACAATAAAATTTGAACAGCTCGAGGTATGCAATCCTTCCAACTTCCAAAGAGAATAGAAAGTGTATAGAATTAAAGAAACAATAATTAACGAGCATCTTTGGTTTTTAAACTTCCAAGAGAAGAAGATGAAGAATCAGAAGGAGCAATATAAAAGCGCAAGAACCAAAACACAAAAACAACTTCAACCAAAGAAATCAACATGTGTTATCTTGCTCAAGCTATCAAAAATGTTGAGACTCCGAATGTTGTTGTAGAGGATGACGTGGTGCAAAACCAACATCAGCCTCAAGATGTTGTTGTAGATGGTGTTATGGCGTTAAACCAGCAACAGATTCAAGATGTTGCTGAAGAGGGTGTTGTGTTTAGACTAATGAGAGCTCTCCAGGTGAGGAGAAGAAGAAGAAGAAGAAGAAGGTTGAGGCAAATAATTAATTTTTTAGATTATGATGATGATGATGAGGAGGAGGAGGCCTATGATTGGTCTAACTTTATCTAAGCGAGAGGTTTTAGATATGATAATGGTTTTTGACTTTGTAATATTTAAAGTTTATTTAATGAAGTTTTAATATTTCTATCTTAAGATTATCATCTTAACATCTTAAATATCAACTTAAACTATTAGCTTAAACTACAAATTGGATAAACTAACAAACGGATAATTGTAATTGAAAATTCAACAATTTGTGATGAACTTACTCGTAAGAAATCATCTTTTAGTTACATTCCTGACAAGTTCACTGCATCTTCAACTATTACATTTCATAACAAAGTAAATATTAAACATAAAGCAGATAAGAATCAGTGTAAAATTTTCAAACCCTACTTCAACTATTGTGTTTCTTAACAAAGTAAATATTAAACATGAAGGAGATAAGAAAACACAACAACTTTAAATTTCTAGAAAATCTCTCTGACTTCAGTTTGTTTTTCAAATTTTTGTTCTTGTTTTTTGAATCTTCATACATAACCTTCAAATAGCCCACAACTTTCAACTCTGACTTCATATTACTCTCATCTTCATTTCCCAAATTTTCTCTAATGTCTTCATCCCATATGAACAAATTACATGTTGCATCACTCCTCCAAATGGACATCTCCAAAAAAGCCTTCATTTATTTTGTCCCTTCTTGCATTAGTACGAAACCAAACGACTATCACAACCACAAAAATTTCCAGATCTGGATTTTACAGTGGAAGAAGACATGGCAAAACCTTTGGATGAGTTTGACTTCAAATGCGACATTTGAAATGAAACTGAACAACAATAATGAGTATGGTTGTTCTTGTCTACTTCCCGACGATGGCAACGTCGTTGGTGTTAGGGTTTGTTTCTTTTTCAACGGAAAAATAGATACTTAGTGTTTAACATATATAAAGAAGCGCCAGTGTGTAACAACGGTTTTATAAAGGAGTCGTAGTGATATACCTATTTTTTAATTAAATATAAATAAAATTGAATAGGCGCGTATTAACATAAGATGGATTAACTATTTGAGGAACCTAAGGATTGAACCCAGGAAAGCTGGGTTATATCACCACGGTTAGGTAAATAACTCTAATTATAACCTTAAAATTTTTAATAAAAAATAAAAAACAATTGTTAGCGCATGAGTTTAGAAGTGTCACCACGGTTTTGAGCGAACCGTGGTCACTTTGGCGTTGTTGTTTTCGCGTTTTGTTGTAGTGATAGATGGACTATTCATCTAGCGACGAAACTCTTATAAATTAAACTCATACTATAGAGGGAAAAAATAAAACAAAATAGAGAGGTACTACAATCATTACTAGATTAACAAAAGTCCGTAACTCAGGTGATATATTGTCGGTCGAGTTTAATGATAAAACTTGGACTTGTTATGGTGAGAATTCATCCTTTTTTAGGAGTTATGTTGTGTTCCTTAGACGTAGCAAAGTGAGTATTTTGATAGATGATTGGATCCAAGTATCAAAAAAATTGAAAGAAAGCATATAGGCAGATGTTAAGGTATTTTTTACATGATTCAATACTAATTTTTTTACTTGTGTGATCTGATATATATAGTTATATATAATTACTAACACGTACTTATTGATGCAACTGTAGTCGACTTTTGAGACTAATGGTGATGATAAGTTGAAGAAAAAGTGGATCTCTTATATTGGTGAGCGTTGAAAGGGCTTTAAGTCATAGCTCACGCATAATTACATTACAAAATCTAAGCCTGATCGTGAGCATCCAACTGTGTAATAAAATTATATTGACAAGAAGGTTTGGGAGAAGTTTGTCAAGTCTCGTAGTTATGTTGATATCTTGGTTAGTAGTAATCTTATTTTTTGAATAATAATTTTATGCTTATGCTTTATAGATAAAACCACGCAAATAAAATTTTCAATGTGTTTATAAAAGGTTAAAAGTGAATAAGGAAAGCTAAACAAGGAAAAAACAAATAGCCCCATTGATTGTCTTGTGGGGGTTTGAGGAAATTTGAGGAATTATTAATTAATGAAAAACAACAACTGAGAGATGAGGATTCTGTGAGTTGTAGTCGTAACCCATCTCCACCATCACGACATGAGAAATGGAAGAGGGCCCAACAAAGACCAATTTGAGAGTTCACTTCAGATGTCTCACGTGCAGTCGCTAAGAAAATGGTAAGTAGATTTTTTTTGTCAATTAGAATATTAAATGTAGGATTTCTTGGGTGTAATTTAAATTGCTTTGATAATGATATATATTCATGTTGTATCGGACTTGTTTGTTGATATGGCATTTCAAGGTTCCTTTGTTCCATAAGTACGACATGATATATTAGTAGAAGAAATCGGAACAAAGGAGCATTGTGGACGTGTATGTGGTGTTGGAAAAGGCATTGACTTGAGAGTATTCTTTGGTACATCGAGAAACAGAAAAGAATTGCGAAAGAAATAGATGGACGAGCTCGTTGATAAGAAGTTAGCATATGAACGGGAAGTAAAAAAAAGAGAGTTGGAAGATAAATTAGCACATGATCGTGAATTCCAAAAGAAAGAGTTGGAGGATATGTATGATAAGAAGTTAGAAGATGCATTAGCACAAGAGCGGGAAATAAACAAGAAAGAGTGGGAGGAATTTTATGCGGTATGTGAAAATATTATTTTGTGTGTTGAATCTATATTGTTTTATTGTAGGATAAATAGTGTTTATACATTGTGGGTTATTGTTCTTTTTATGTTGCAGAAATTGGCACTGATGGGTGTAATCGTCCATACCAATACCTAAAATGAGATGACGGTTCCTTCTGAAGATTTTATAAGAAAATTTCTATGTCTCATTATGGATCTTAAATAATTAATTCGTCTTCAATTAGAGCATGATCGAGATATAAAGGTTTTCTATATCGATCCTAAAGTTATAAGGGATTTTGTTCTTGGTAATGAGTGGCTGGATGTAGGAATACTATAATTATGGTGCAAGTAAGTAAAATTCCTATTATAATAAATGTCAATTTAAATGGCTAAATACATTTTTTTGTCCCATATTTTGACCTTGGTCTCCATTTTTTCCCCTCAACATTAAAAGAGTTGTTCCATCTCTTATCTTTCCAAACAGTGCCATGTAAGTTTCTTCCTTTAAATTGATGCAGATAGTGTATATTTGTGTACTCGTGCCAACTGACTTGGCATTATTGATTCATCTTCTTCGTTTGGGTATTTTTTATTTCTAAATATCGTCATTGTTTTAGAAGATAAAGAATCCTAAATCGAATTATGGTAAAATCTTCATTGCTTCTCCATCCCCATTGTTTGAAATTGCAAGTTCTATCAACCATGAGTTATGGTCGTTGTTCGTCTGTTTTAAAATAGAAGAGTGCCAAAAGTTTTGATTCTTAGGTATGCACCAGATCCAATTTGCGATGGAAACCTACTTGTTATAGTGGAGACATAGATGTTCTTCGTAAGGAAATAACAATTAGAAATTTTGGAAAACAATTTTGGGGTTGTCCACATTTTAAGGTAAGATTTCTCAATTTTGGAAAACCTTCATCCTTCTCAAATTCTAGTATAGTGTTGTTCTTTCATTGCTTGATTTACATGAGATCTACTCAAGCTAGGTGTGGCTTTTTTTATTGGTTCTATGAGGAAGTGGGATATGAGAAGGACCAATTTTTTATGAAGAGAAAGCTTAGGTTGAAAAAGTTATCAATGGAAATTGATGCAGTAAAAATGGAGGTAGAAAAGCTTAAGTTGACAAATGAGCAACAAAAGGCAGATTTGTTGGAAATTCAAACCAAAAGAAGAACATTAAGAGTAGGAAATTTTTTTGGAAGATTATGTTTTATCTTGTTTTCATTGTATATAGTTTTAAGGACGTTTTAATGGTATCATTTTGTATCATTTATTTTCCCATGTAATTGGTATCATTTGGTACCTTCTGTTTTGTATTAACTCTGATGATGTATCAGTATGAACATCTATTTTTTGTACCATTTTGTTAACTCTGTTTATGTATCAGTTTGAAAATCTGTTTATCTACCATGTTAACTCTCAAAATGTATAATCTTGTTTATATTGATTTATTATTAACAAAATGAATCAGTTGGTTAACTCTTATTAAGTACCAGTGACATTATACCATAGTAACATATTGAAGTTGCATGTCCCTAATACATTTAGGGGGAGAAACCCAATACCACTTTGTTACTTGTCTTCTAAGATTTCGTTTCATTTATATTTTTTTATTGAGTCTCTTCATAAATTGCACATTTTTTTAATTGAATTTTGAACCGATTCATTATTAGTATGCATTATTCATTTTAAGTATGATGGAATCATTTTACTAAGTGAGGATTGTAGAAACTGTAGAATAATAAGTAATTGGTCCTAATGATGAAATGTGAAGGGTAAATGTGGGGGTGTGTTAGTAAGCCCAATAGTGATTACTAGAGTTAGTATATGGTTAAGGGTTTAATGAAAAAGGAAAATAGAAGTTATTAAGAGGAGAGAAAAAAAGGATTTACATAGAGAAGAGGAAAAGAGTAAAGAACACCAATAGGAGACTTTGAATGATCAATTGGAAATCAAGGTAAAGGTGAGTTTTTACATTGTTTTTTTTATAAATAAAAGATGATATTATTCCAAAATGTCAAATACAAACAGGGCCTAAAGGCCATATATATGGGGATCTAATTACATAAGGAGGTCAACTAAAACCTTTCTATAGATGGGTTTCACCCACCCTCTATATACAATTATATTTTGTATACTTCTAACTACACTATCAGTGTCATTATTCTGACCTATGTTATCAAATATTCTTCTATTTCTAAGCACCCAAATGCCATAGATCACCTCTGCAATCACTGCTTTGAGCAGACTCATTCTAGCTCCTTTGCCTCTGACTTTTCGCTTAATCCAATCAAAGTTCAGATTGTTGAAATCACTAATTCCCATCCAGTGCAGAATTGCCTTCCATATGCCTATAGTCTGGGGGCAGGCAAATAACAAATGATCAAGACTTTCATCCTCTTTTTCACATAGCTCACAAAGTTGATGCTGCAAGAAACCGAGTCTGAACAGTCGTTGCTTCGTCGCCAGTCTATTCTGAAAAGCCAGCCAAAGAATAACTTTTGCTCGAGGACGCGCAATATTATGGCACATCACATGATACCAGTCCACAGTAACAGTCACGCCTACAAGAGCATTATAAACTTTTGTCATATGAAATATACCTTGAGCTTTCATCTGATTCCAAAGAAGGAGAATTTTAGGAATTTCCAGCTTGCATTCAAGGATGTGCTTCAGAATCCAAGTACAGTTCCTATTCTGCAAATCAGCCAGGGGATCCTTGCCCTTCAAGAAAACAGTGTGCACCCATTTTACCCAAAGATTGTCACCCTTCATACAAATGGTCCACAGATTTTTCAGTAAAGCCACCAAATTCCAAATATGAAGATTGGGGATGTTCATACCACTTGCTTTCATAGGCTGACAAACCTGTTTCCAAGCAACAGGGCTCTTCTTGCCTATAGTAGCTTTACCTGTCCAGATGAAATTCCTGCAAATCGAATCTACTCTCTTGAGTACAGCCTTGGGAAGTGGAAGACAATGCATCCAATACTGTGTAATGGCAACAACAATGCTTTTCACCAATTGGATTCGACCTGCAGTGCTGAGAAGATGAGCAGTCCAGTGACGAATTCTACATACAATCATGTCTATGAGAGGCAAATAGTGATGAATGTTAAGCCTCTTGCTGGCTAATGGAATGCCCAAATACCTTATGGGGAATTGTCCTTCAGTGAACCCTGTGTTAAGCAGAACAACTGGTTTTGTATTATCATCCATCCCCCCAAAAAATGCCTTGCATTTCTTAGGATTCATAATGAGGCCAGTTGATTTAGAGAAATTCTGAAAAGCATCAAGCATGATATCAATGGAATATCTGAATAGGGTGTTGTATAAGATGTCTAAGAATTCAGATTACAAATTCCATAGCAAATGTAAAAAATTGAATGCGAACGTATGATGGATAGATTCGTATTTAGGATGAAATCCCTAAATTTTCATGGTTTTGAAATTGTTAGGTTTTGATAAGAAATTATTGAATATGATGAATAATTGTGTTATGATATGTCTATTTGAAAATACATGTTAGATATAGGTTATAATGCCTTAAATCATAGAAATTTGGGTGTTAAAATGTGTTTTTGGGTGGAGGAATCAGACATAGAGAATGTTGTCTGCGCATGAAATTTTTCTGATTTCAGGTGATCCCGCTAAGCCCCTTCGACTGGCTCAGCGAGCTCGCAAAAATAACATTTTTATATAATTTTGAAAATTCATAACTTCCAAACCGTAAGTCCGTTTTCAGTGTTGTTTGAAGCATTATAAAGCTAGTGCGATAATATTTTCAATAAAAATGGTTTTGTTGGCATTAGGTGATTTAATCATTGTATGGTTATGTAAAATTACATGTATATGTGTTATGCGAATTGGTGATTGGTGTTGGATTATAACGATGTCTTGTACATTGTTTACTATGTGTTGTGAGGATGTTTTGGTGCAGGAATACTATGAATATGAATTGTATATGAAAAATTAATGAATATGTGTATGTATGTGCAAATGTGTGGTAATTCAAGTGTGATGAATTATTGAAGACATGCATGGATGTTAAGATTAGAGAATGGTCTTAATTGCATATGGTTGTTGTAATTTCACATGCATCATTTGGTCAAGAGGCGATGTTCGTTAGTTTCGTGGGAGCTAGTGACTTGTTCCAAACATAGAGTGGGGTTTGAAAGCTTACGAAATGGATTTTGTTGTGTTATTGGTCTAGGGGACGGAACCGGTTTAAATGTAAAAATGGAATAAAGTAACAGATGATTTGTACCACATGCGTGAGTATTGCATCGAGTCTTGCATTGAGTCACAATGTAGTTATTTGAAAATATGGAATTGTGTCAATCATGTGGAGATGATGCATTTTGTAAAAATGTGAATTGTGGGTGTATTTTTTAAAATAGTAGTATGATCGAGTGAATTCATAATTGCGTATGTATGTTATTCATTATATATTATTATATGATTTCTATAATTATGTGAATTCTCACCCTTCTGTTGGAATGATGTTTTAAAACGGCATTGCTCAGGTACCGAAGATTAAAGTTGCTACTAGTGTGCTTGGAGCTGGAGAAGCTACCTTATTTATTTTCGCATTTTGGATTTTGAGTTGTGCTCTGATCATGTAATACTGGGGAACATTTTATATTCATGTTTTAAAGGATACTTTGTATTCATTTTCTATTTTGTTAATCCTAAAGAGATTGTGTGATGTTTGGCTTTTATGCCTAAGTTTTCTAATAAAGTGAATTTATCATGAGACAATAATTGTGTTTGTACGAATGAATGTGATTTGGCTGTGAAAGTGCATATGTTGAGGTTTATGGAAAACGCAAATTTTATTCTAATTGTTATTGAGCATGACAGGTGTTTGTGGTTTTGAATTATGTGGGGCACCATCGAATCGATTTGCATGATATATTACTCTAATTTATGCTATATTTTACGTGAGGTTTAGAAGGGTGTTACAGAAATCTCAAACTATTTTGAGAAACTTGAAAATTTGAGATTTATTGAATGTGACTAAATTCACTCATAATATCTAACTCAAATAAAATCGAACAGAGGAGAACATGAACTTTTTGGTGTTTGTGACTCAAATCACAGTTTACACATGATTCAAATCATGCAACACTATGACTCGAATCACAAGTTGCACATGATTCGAATCGTCACCTCCTGTTAGACACTTCCCAGTTTGATTAAAATCATGATTTCTACAAGAATCAAATTACAAAGTTTTTCACACTTTCCTCTTTGGCTCTATCCAGTTTTGTTGTGAAAAAGGATGCCTCGAACATAGTATAATAGGGAACATATGGGTAACATTCAAACAGAAGGGGTGAGATATCATAACAATATAAGAAAGCGTATGATAACAAGTATATGAGAATAGAGTCATACACGATTCATCACTTCACAACACATCCACGTCATTTATTAACAAGTAGTATACAATTATTTTACAACATCTAATCCATCATCACATCATCGATTATACATGTATTCATCGCCAAACAGATGATCATCATTCATCATCAAACAACTCATCATCATTCATCATTATGTAAAATGCAACTAGACCATTGAGTATGCGAAAGCATGTGGTACCAATAGGGCATACACCCTCATCACAAAATTTCCAATAAATAGAGGCATCAACAAGGCATACACCTTCATCGTAATTTGCACTCAATCCACACAATGGGATTGAGGCCATCTTAGTTATGCCAATCTAGGCCAACGTGTTTTTGCCAATCCAGGCCAACGTGTTTTTGCCAATCCAGGCCATCGTAAAAATGCAATGTATGCGACTAAATAATGCGACATCATAAAATGCAACAACATCAACGAAAACAATTATGCAACCACATGGCATAAGCCTTCATCAAACGCCAATATAGGCCATCACTTCGTCGTCATCGCAAAACATCACCATACAAAATACACAACAACAACATCAAAATTCATGCAATATTAGTTCTACAACACATATCAACAAGAATCATCACTAACATACATCAATTTCATCAATTTCATAGAATTCTTCGTTTTACGGTCAAAATACGAATTTTTAAGAAACACAACAACATCAAAACTCATGCAATATAAGTTCTACAACACATATACAACATATATCAACAAGAATAATCACTAACATACATCAATTTCATAGAATTCTTTGTTTTACGGTCAAAATACGAATTTTTACAAAACACAACAACATCAAAATTCATGCAATATAAGTTCTACAACACATATACAACATATATCAACAAGAATCATCACTAACATACATCAATTTCATATAATTCTTCGTTTTACGGTCAAAATACAAATTTTTACGAAACACAACAACAACATCAAAATTCATGCAATATAAGTTCTACAACACATATACAACATATATCAACAAGAATCATCACTAACATACATCAACTTCATATAATTCCCCTTCAAAACCTAAGTTATCAATAAAACCCCAAAACTCATTCCATTAAAGGTTCTCTGCTCCTTCAATGGAATCCTTGCCCTAGCCTCTTTGTGCCTCTTCTCCTCTTTCACGAAAACCTTCTATTTTCACGTTTTCTCCAAATTCTCTATTTTCCATACTACTTTCTTTCTTATTTTTATTTAACTCCTTACTAACTTTTAACTTCACTAAGGGGCTTAATAAACACACCCCCACTAATCCTCATGCTAACACAACATAGGCCCACTAACTATTTACTCATTTACTCTCTTATTATTATTTTTATTATTATTATTAAACCTCAATAATAATTATTATTCCAATCATATTAAATCATCTAATTTTTTAATAAATTAAATCAAATGAATAATTATAACTAATTATATTTATTTAACTTCGCAACTTTTAATTCAAAGGCACTACCCTCTATTCTAAGGATACATACCCTCCGATACCACAATCATCGTATAACATCATAGAGAATTCATCCAATAAATCAACAAAATATCAAAATATCACAAAATCATTGAATAGCGAAAATCGGGGTGTTACAACTTTGTGCATACATATGCTGGTAGATAGAATTCCTATTTTACTTTCATCAATGTCCTACATACTTGTCAATATTAAAGTAGAAATGTTCAAAAAAATTCAATATAAGAATAAACATTAATTTCTAATTAAAAACTTGGAATACTAAACAAAAATGAGACTATTATTAAAAATACTTAAGTAAAAATAACTAGATAAACTAGTTAAATGATGACTAATCATAGTTGCAAGGTGGAACAATGTCGGTGGATTTCTTTCTACCACCTTTGCTATAACTCGTAAGATAACCCTTGGAAATGATTCAAGCACCGATGATATTTTTGTTACAAAGTGAAGGATCGAAATTTGGTGTTGACTCACTTTTTCCACACCATCGAGTTAAGATTGGAGGCATTTAAAATCAATGAAATATTTGAGGTACTTACGTGAATGAGTTTAAGACCAATATTCATGTTAGGTCGAGAGCATTTGTACGTAGTGGATTTCATTTAGTAGCTTCATCGTCATCGCGATTGCCACCGGCAACAACATCATTGTCGTTGCCATTAGTAGCAAAGTCATGTGAATTGGACTTGAGGGTCAAGTCAGTTTTACCAAGCCCATTGTGGGCGCCACTTGTTCTTGCAGTGATTACAATAAATGCGATCTGCTTGTGATAGATCAAAATATTACCTTTTGTTTAGTGACATAAAAATATTAATCCCCTAATCCTAAATATTCAGTTAGGTATTTATAGTATTGGTCCCTCCCTGGAGAAGAAGGATTATTTTGCCTATTATTTCGGTCGTATGAAGTCAAACCTTGACCAAATAATGAGTAATGGATGACTCATCCCTATATAATATATGAGACGTGGTTAGTTAGTCAATTTTAATCATAAAAATCCCACAAAGCAAAGATAAGTGGTTGACTCATCCCACATCTGACATATCATCGACTTCGCCCTACCTATTTTTAGTTCTTCTAGTCTTATTTACGATATGTTGGGCAAATAGGCCTAATCCATTGACTTTTGTTTGACTTAAGTTATATCATGATGGCTCATAGTTTCTCAAACACGAAACTTATAAAAACGAAGTGGTTAAACAAGTATATAATGATCCAAAATATATAGACCTCCAACCGTACCACACCATTATCATCAAAATCAACAATCTCTAGTCTTGTACAGAGGAAATCCAAACCTGAAGTAATATGTGTATTAAAATTAAAAACACATATATTTCAATTAATTTAAAATATATTAGAATGTAATTAGTTTTAAAATAATTTTAAAGTATCATTATCCACTTTCAATCAAACCTCACCAATTACCAAGAAGGTGACTTGATAAAGTTTTAACAATTATCAACTAGCTGGTTTGCCCGAGAGGTTAAGGGGGAAGACTTAAGATCTTCTGCACATAAGTGCGCGTGGGTTCGAACCCCACAGCCAGCATTTTGAGTTTAAAGTTTTTTTTTTTTGTCATTCCTAATTATAATGCAACTAACTATTTTGGTGCCAACCCAACAACAATCATTTGCAGCATATCATTAAAAACCAGTTATGCATAAACCAAATCCATTATATACATAAAAGGTTAAGTTAAACCAAAACGTGGAAGACCAAATTATTATATATGAAGTCCTCCATTAGAAACATAGCGACAGGGGGAAAAAAGTTTCATGATTGAAATTTTCATTACTCTCCCTCACGTGAAAATTCCCATAATAGATTATTCAAGGTCTTTGGCCTACCCTTATATAATGTCATGAAATTAAAAGTTTTTTAGTTTAAGTAATCACTCTAAATAGAGTCTATTTGAACTCATTTGGTCCATGAAATAAAAGACTTTATACTCCCATTTATTGATTTCTGAATTAATGCTATTAAATCACTTGTCAACAAGAGCCTTAGTTAATTGAATGTGAGGTTCTAAAGAAAAAGATGAAAGCATTTAAACAAGACTGATGACTTTATGCATGTTTAATGATGAGTGGGATGCTTATGATAGGCATTGCCCACCTTTAAGAATTACCCTACTCTATAATAGACTCAAAACAAAGTTAACATCATGTTAGTTTTCTCATGCACCTTTACCTAAACACATGATGAAATTTATCAAATTTTACAAGAATTTGTAGACCTCACAAAATACACAACATGTTTGATTCAAGGATATGTTTGATTCAAGGATATGTTTGATTAGAGAAAAAAAGTATAAAAAGAGAAAATTAGAAAGAAAAAAAATAGATTTGATGTATAGTTTGATATAAAATAAAAATGGAGGAAATAGATGTGAAAGAAGTGTTTTTTTTTTTTTTGGTTGAAAAGAAAGTGATAGAGAGAGAGGTGGAGATAGCGGCTCTGATAGGCTATGATATGTAGATATAAATGGTGGATGGTCTATGATCTAATATTATATTAGAATTAGATATTGACATAACTCATCCTCAGAGCCGTCTCAACTTTTTCGAAGGCCTTGTATAGATTAGTTATAGTTTTATCACGAAAAAATAAATAAAGGCCCTATCTGACCACAATTTAACCATTATAAATATTTAATGAAACCCTATTTAACCATAGATTAACAGTGACAAATTTGAGATCCTATGCAATAGCCCGCCTTGCACTCCCTCAATGACGACCCTGCTCATCCTTACAAATCGGCTTGTAAGGTGAGTGTGTCACTCTATATAAACTCTTTTTAAAATCTATTGAACTAATATGGGATTTGAGATTTCCTTAATACTTATGATGATTATTGAGAAGATCCCAAACATATTTCTCGTACATAATTGTATTAGACTTTCTGGTTGTTGGAAGGCTTGGTGAATGTAGTATTGAAGAGTGAATGGAAAGGCTAAGGATACCTTAAAGTAATATTATTTTAGTAATCATTTTTGTTCTCTCATACTTTTAGGTATTATTTGTTTGAGGTGAAATTTTTAAGGAAAGAAAGATGAAGAAGAGAAGACCGAATTCAAAAATAAAAAACATTATCTTCTTTAGATAAAGTAACAAAGTGGAAGGAAAGAAAAATCTAAGCATGTGGTCAACACAAAAAAAATTCTCCTCCTAACATTGAGAATAAAAGTCTCAAAGTAACATGCATCATTAATCAAATTTTGTATCATGTTAACTTTATCAGTAACTTGAGTGACTTTAAGATGAATATTGTCAAATATCTCTCTATTTCATATCTTAAGAGTAGGTTTAAAAGATCTCAACTTAGTAGATAAAACAAAATAGGACAACCAATCATACCAATATTCTAATTATCAGCAACTACTTGCTTGCATTTATCATTTATAGTCTAAATCTTTAGAAATTTCAATTGCTTAGCCGAATCAAACCTACCTTTGTCATAATGGAGAAGAATATAGTAATGGTCTGAGTGGTTCTTGATGAAAGTGGAGCAATTTTTTCTTTTGTAAAGCCTAACGGAAGAGTAAGGACCACATTTTCTCCCATTGGTCAAAGTGTAATAGCTACCATTAGTGTCAATATACATAAATTCATTCTGATTTTTCCAACTTAGAAACTCATTGGTGGAAGTTTTGTTTGCAGGGAATTTACCAAGTTTGTCATGGAAATTAATAACCGCATTGAAATCACCTAGAATGCACCAAGGGCTAGGATTGACCTTTTGAAAATGAGTAAGTTCATTCGATAATTGTCTTTGAATCACTAGAGAGTTACTTGCATATACAACTTCAATAAAGAATCTAGTTTGACCCACTTCTATAGAAAAAATTACATGTTGTTCAGATAAACTCAACACAGTGATATTCATATATATTGCACAAAAATATCATAAGTTTGAATTATGATTCTTTCTAAAATTTAATGCAAATCTCTTAAGTCTAATTTGTTTAAGACACTCAACAGGAAAATGAGCAGAAGAAATTATTAGTTCAAGTTCAACAATCAAAAGCAAGTCAGATTTTTGTTGATCACATAAATTTTTGTTGCCAACCTAGTATCAAATCCTCTAGCATTTTAATAAATGACTTTCATTGAGTATGATTGTGTTTACCTGAAATGGCTTGAGTGTTAATTTCCATTCTAGAATTAGAAAGTTTTTGCCTTCCCTTACCCTTTTTTTTACCATAGTAAATTTTTCTGATGATGCATAGGAGGATTTCCTTCATTATCCCGAAGGTTACTATTCATCTCCAAGTGCAAACCATCACAGTGATCTCTCACTGGATTCTCATCACCATTTTCCATAACCACAAGATTATGATAAGATTTATTTCTTCTATCATCATCCACCGCTTTCTCAACCATCAAATTCTTATTCAAATCATTACTAGTCCATACTACTATTTCTTCATCATTCAGAGAGCTTGTTTCTGATAAATGCTCCTTATTAGCATTAACCTCGTTCTATTGAAAAATGTCCACAACAAATTCATATTTCTCTATGTCGTTCTCAAGAATATAATTTCATTCCTTATTCAAATCTTCAAAGTTATCATTCATTATGTCATCCACTATGAATTTACATATTCAAAATTCTCTATGCCCTTCACACTGTTATTAATGTTATTAACTGGTATTGCTTATTTGGATTTTTTTAGGTGTGTATATTGTAGATTCTTTGATTAGTGGCTTCTCAACATTATTGTCTTTCAATACTATGACCAAAATACACACATTAATCACAAAAAGAGGTAAAATCTTGCATTCTAATTCAACAAAGAACACATAATCCTCTCATTCCACCAAAATACAATCATAGAGAGTGTGTGACATGTTAGGGTTATCGGAACACATGCAAAATGCGTCAAAGTTCTTTTTCTTTTAAGCTAATCAATTGATAAAGAAGTGTCAATACCAGAAGCAATTGCAAATAAAGTAATTGGTCTCCAGTACTCTAATGGCAAACCATGTATCCTCAACCATACTTGAGCATGTGTATTCTTCAAATTTTCTGGTATAAGATCTAGCATCCGCTTAAAAAAAATGTAGGAGCGAGGACTTAACATTCCATGTCGTAAACTCCAAATTTTGTTGAGATCATCCTTTGATTTGAAAAAAAAATCAAAATAGTCACGTCCTCAAGGAGTTAAATCCTAATTAGCAATTGGACTCCATAAATTCGAGTTTGTCACGTAGTTCTGATGCTTTCAATGGCATGCACCTTTACTGGTGATCAATCTTCCATGTAAATTATTACTGCAGTTTTGGAGTCTTGTTTTGTAAACCTCTTTAGGTATCTTGATCGAGAGACGATTATCGTTGAGGAAAGGCTTGGCAAAATTAAAAACGAGTATGTCACACGCATTTTGTAGAACTTGTGCGTTGAATTTCTTTTGTGTTTGGGGTTGGGATGGAGACATAGGAGTCACTCGTGCAATAAGAACCGACCATGGAAGGTCTCCATACCGATGACCTGCCCCAAAAGAGCCCGTGCCAATTAGGTTTTCTATCAAACCTTTGTAGAGCATCCCAAAAAACTTGGCGCAGTGCAAATACAATATCTCCTTCATACTTGTTTCGACGATCCGATCGGTGAAAATATAGCATTGTATCTTACAAATTTTGTATTAAAAAATTAACTTAATCTAACTGTTAACAAATTTAAAACAAGTGGTTTTTTAAAATTGAATAGAGAAAAACAAAAACACCTAAACCTCACTCTAAAAATTAATAATATCACAGTAAGATATGTCTGCATGATAAAATACATGATCATTCAATTCATTATAAATTTCTCATAAAATACATTTCACATCATAAAAAGGTCATAGATTCTCTCACTTCCCTTATTAGAGAGAGATGAAAGAAAAATATCAAAAAGAAGTGTAAAAAATATTTGTAGGTGTAGGTCAGATAAAATGAATGACATAATAATTAAAAAAATAAAAGATATAAAAAGAGAGAGAAAATACAAAAGTGATTAGATGATACTAATAAAATTGAGAGAACAAATTCTATCATAAGTTATAGGCATAGTCTTTTGTACAAACAACGATTTGATATTGAATAGTTATCACAAGATAAATCTTCATTGATATTGAACCATAAGATTACCAAACAATGATTTCCTGTATTTAATATAGGAGTATCACAATGGTGAACAACTATTTGGTCCAAGTCTAAGCAAGATTCTCAATGTAACACTGCTCAACCCAAAGGTTAGTGGTTTGTTTCCACACTCAACAACTAAACACGTGAAGCTAGCATCATCCTATGATATGAGCAGTTTCTCAATATTAATTTATCAGAATACTTATGTATTTGTTTTTTGATATGACCTCATAGTATTGCTAATTTTGGAATAGGAAAAAAATTGTACTAAAATATATGTTTATTCATAAAAACAAAAAACCAATTGTTTATTAGTACTTTGAATCCATTATCATAGATCTATGATATGATTTTTGATTCAGACAAGTCAACAACCACCACATCACTTTTAAAATAAACTAGTACAAAAAAATCACCATGTATCTAACAACATTGATTGAATCACAATATAATATGATATATAATATAATATACATTTGAATTAACATTCAAGTGCTTGTTCATGAAATTACATTCATTCTGATAAATGCAAAACAGAAAATGAAGAAGAATGATTCAATAATGCCTAATATATAAACTCAATCAGATCTTGAATTGTGGAAAGATTAAATTTTGAATGAAACTAAGATGATGGCATGTTGAAGTGGAAAAGCCATGATATGACGAATGCGAAAACCATACAAGCAAGGAGAAAATTCAAGAAGCGATGGCCGTGCCAAAATCTTTGAGTTTCTGGCGTAGGAGCAGCGGTAGAGAGCGTGGATGATGCGGTGGTATTGTTACTGTCGATCACATGCTCTGTCAAATCGTCGTTTGGACTATAAACATTCCGCGCGACCGAGTGACAAATTTCACAGGTCCTACAGAAAAAAGTTACACAGAAATAATTAGAAATTCAAAATCGACGAAAATTCTGTTGAGGCAAATGTTAGTAAACAGTTCTGAGTAAATCGAGGAGATTCAAACCCTCGTCTCCTTATCTATTAAACTCGTATGTTCCCCTCCCCAAACCACTCTATATCATCATCATAAAGGCAATATTATCGGTGAACGGAATTTTGATGTTAGTTTCAAACAGGCAAACTAAGAACTTAGGTCGTACATCATGACGAACGAGCTCAATAATCAAAACATCATACCGAACAAATTTAAAACTCTGTAAATAAATTTATAGAGTGACACCTTTCACCTTACATGGCTTATGTGTCTCACTTTACAGGTAAGTTTTTCTAAATATGACGTTTCGACTCTTCCAAATCCACAACTGGTTTTGGCAAACCATTTAACGGTTTCAATGTTCAAGAACAAAGCAAAAGAAGCTATCATGAGTTATTTGCCACCAATCACGACATATAAAAAGAAGATTCCAAAACTTTGTCATGAAAGGAAAAGATTGAAATTCTATTCCATTAGAATTTTAATTTTAGCAATGAAATAAAGCACATGGACGAATTTCTGTCCAAATTCTTACATAAACCATAGATTCTTCCTCAACAAATGGCCCCAACAAAATGCTTTTGAATTGACAATGAACCATGGAAGGTTTACCAGTCAATCAAATAATAAACTATGTCCATTCATCTCTTAACAAAAGCACAGAAAACAACATGTTTTTATTCAGAAACTAAGGAAAAACACTGCGCCACTGCGTAAAAGTCATAGATGTTATATTATCTGCAAGTGACACCGCAGAACCTGTACCGAAAGTATGAACATGTTTTACTTCAAAGAACTGCAACAAGAATCTGGACAATAGTACTGTCACAACAATATAAAACACTAACACAGACACGAACCAGATAACCAGACACATTGATATCAGTAATAATTTGAAAAAAATTAATTAACAGACTGTTATCATACTTGTCGGTATCAGACACCAACACGTGATAAACACTATAGAGACATTTGATCACAGGTGTTGGAGATATATAGGTTTTAATTTCATCATAAATCTTGAATGAATATATTATATGGGACCAGTGATTTATTATGGATTAAAATATTCTCTATGGCACATCACTACATCAGCAAGCAACTATCATCCACCAAGATATTTTTTTGTAAACATGAATAGTAATCAGAAGGGGTCAAATCTCAACTTTAAAAGAGAGAAGGAAAAAAAATAAAAACAATTCAGAAAGAAGAGTATAGAGATTCCTAAATTTGAGAAAAGGAAGAAAGCAACAAAGAATCCCACTGCACTAAGACATGTCAGCAAATTAGTGAGACTGACTGATGCTTTAAGCCTTTATTTTTCCATCAACCTTCTTTAAATTATTTAATCTTCTATCACTTTACCCTTTCTTGAAGACAAATAATTGAGCTTGCTTCCTTGCAACATTTGTTCTTTAATTGCTTTTTTCATCATCTTATACTTCTTTACACTCATCATCAATTCAACAATCCATTTCACCAATGACTAAACAAAACTTCAATCAACTTCTTTCTCTAATCTATATAGTATCAAGGCTTTTAGATTGAAACCGACCCGACTTAACACTGATACATGTGATTACATTCAATTACTTTCATCAGTGACTCGGTGACTCTCTATACGCCAGTGTCGGTGTATGGTGTGTCATATGTCAGGTGTCTGTGTTTCTGACATTCAATTAGACCAAGTATGACTGTAAAATACATGATCGTGCTTCTCGCATCATCTTAATCATAAATTGATAATTTTTTCAATGCAATCAAATCAAAAAAACAAAAGGGTATCTAAAATTTGCTAAAAATTTCAAAAAAGAGTAAATTTTGAGAGTTAAAAACAAGGGTTTCATATGAGACTGACCTATTTCCCTTAATCTTGAACCAAGCTTCAGCACAGTTTTTGTGAGCAGCAGCTAAATCTTCTTTACAAGAACACCCCAATTCAATAGGAAGACCAGATTCATGGCTCTCACTTTCCAAACCCATGTGACAGATCCTACAATCCTTCTCAACTTTAGCCAAATGCACCTTAATCTCAGGAACCCCAATTCTAATTTCAACAGAACAATCAGTGACAGAAGAAACTCTAGCAGAATCAACAACACCACCACCACCACCAAGTTCAGGATCATCAGAAACACAAGCAAAAGAGTAATCATCATATGAACCACCATTTGTTGAGTAGAACCTAGAATAGCTTGAACCATCATCAGCATCAGAGAAACATAAACTCCCTTCACCACTCACATCACTTCCAACAACAGAACAACTAGGATGATGATGATGAAGAGGAGCATGATGATGATTTCCTTGCTCTAAATCAACATGGGTCATCTGTAAAGATGACATTTTTCCAACCAACAAGAAAAGAAAAAAAACACAAAAAAAAAACAACAACAGGGTTTTCTCAGAACAACATGAAATGTCTCAAACTTTGTAGCTTTGGGGTTTGTGTAACAACAACAATGATAATAATAGAAAACAAAAACACATATATATACATATAAATATATAAAGAAATATTATAAAAAAATCATAGAAAAAAAGTCTAGAATTGAGGAATTGGATTAGGTGAGTAAATGGTTCAAGTCCATGAATGAAAAGTTTCAAGGTTGAAGAAAGTAGAATGGTTGTATTAGAGATGTGGGGTTGAAGAATGATGATGGGTGTGTTGAGAAGAGAGACTAGTGTCGTTGTTGAAGAAGGGAGGGACAGTGACAGTGGGAAAGAAAACAGAAGAAACGTGCTATGAGAGCACACAGAAAAAACTCTCTCATGAGATGACATTGCATTCATAAAGGAGTGAGTGAGGCATGGAAACAAAATAAAATAAAACAAAACAAAAATAATTATAATCAAGTACAATATTAAAGATGTTGCTAACAAATACACTTAGTGTGTGTTTGGATGAAGTAATTGAAAATTCAAAGAATTTTGAAATTTCATGGAATTCAAATGCTTCATTTGAATTCCCTTCATTTCTAAAATTTATTGATTGGATGAAGTATTTGAATTGCTTCATTTTCAAAATTTATTGTTTGGATAAAGTGATTGGATGAAGTATTTGAATTGCTTCATTTTCAAAATTTATTGTTTGGATAAAGTGATGTAATTCAATTCATTTATGAAAAAAACAATTTTAAATTTAATCTCATGTATACAAATATGTTTAAAATGTTTTTTTTTTAAATGTTAAAAAAATATGTTTAAAATGTTAAAATTAATTAATGCAATTTTAAATTAATTTATGAAAAAAACAAGTTTAAAATGTTAAAAAATATATATTTTTAATGTTTATAGGAAAAATCTCATTCATGTATACAAATCCATCATATAAAAAATAAAAAAATAAAACATACAAATAACTCAAATAACTTTGTTCTTTGTATTATAAAAGTCTAAATATGAAAAAACATATATCATATGTCTATCACAAGAATGTCATACAAAAACATAAAATAATGTATTATAAATTTTATCATACTCGACTTTAAAATATAAACTAATAACAATTTCATAACAAATATCAAGGCATAAAAAATTACTTTGGCATGGAAGCTAATAGAAACTTTTTCTTCTCCCACAATGGAAGAGCTTTGAGAATTGCTATTTTGTTTGGATTTTCGGTCAACCAATTTATTGCTCCATAGCGTAAAGCGTCATCACAATCAGCAATCATCTCCATTTCATTCAACACTTCTTGCACCACTTCTTGAGCATTTCCTTCCATCCTTTTTTTACTAACTTGCACAAAATCTTTCAATGACTCAGCCACTTCTCTAATAGAGCTTATCATCCCTTCTTTGTCTCTACCCTTATAAGCACGAGTATGTTGCATTTTTTTCTTTGTTGCGGAACTTGGTTCCTCTAAATCAATATGCACAGTGGACCCTTCTTCATCTTCAACTACCTCTTTGCTCATGACATCATCCGCATCAAATGCATGTTCTACTTGAACTCCATTAGCCCTATCTTTCGCACATATGTCTACAATGTCATTCCAATTCGGTATAACCTTAAATCGGAACCTTTTGGCTTCTTCATGTGACTTAAAAACAAAATAAAACAATATTGTCAATAGCTTGAAATATGAGTGCGGACAAATAAAACAATCATGCCATATGTTCTAACAAATCAAATGGAAATACATTGTCTTTTAGACAAATTTAAACTAAATTAAAATAGTTTTCACAAAAGAGACATATTCAAAAGACAAAATTAGCCTATGATACTATATGCTATGTAAAGTCATGAACATGGACCATGCTAACAAGAGTAGTAACTATTTTTCTAATATACAACTAACTAATTTACACATAATGGTATAGATGATTCTGTTATTTTCCTCCTCATGTTAGAGTTTAGTGTGTATGTTATGTTTCTGTTTTAGTTCCTCAAGTTTCTCTATGATGATGAGTTTGACAGTTACACTTTGAGTTTCAACAATCGATCACACATAAAAACATGACAGTACATGTTGCATCTTGTCATCACTCATCACATGTTGCAAGTTGTTGTCATGACTCAACACATGTTACAAATTGTAGAATTATTGCTTTGAACATAATAATAGACCAAGGTATCACTATCTATCTCTATAACAATGAGTCATGCCAATTTGACACCAGCACTATGGCAGAAACAATTATACATACAATCATACCAAAGTTTGTTGAATAAAAACAGAAAAGCAATGTCCATAGGTACATGAATATTTGGAAATTAATCTACTTAAGTTACCAGTAACTTAATGAGGAAAAAAGAAAGGGAATATATAGAATTCATAACCTTCTTAAGTCCTAATGAATGAAAGTGCACTACATAATTGATTCATTTATGTCTAGCTTTTAATATGAATGAAAGAAACAATCCATAAATTAATGATGAAAGCAAGAGAAAATAAATATAGCAATAGTTAAAAATAAATACCTTAACATATTCAGTCCAAGCATTTTCATCTTCAACATTGATCATGCATTTTGTTCCATCCCAATCAAACCCACTTTGACTGAGAATATCACTAATTATCCCATACCATCCTCGCCAAAGTTTGATGCGGTTTTTGACGTTCTCTCCTGTAACCAGAACATTAAAGCGTGTAGACAAAACATCAGCTGCAGCGTTGTATGCTACCGTTTTCCAAGCTCCGTCACTTTGGCGGCCCAAACTTCTTTGATCTCTAAGTGCTTCAGCTAAAACACGCTCCATGTCCAAATTCCATGTGAAGTAACCTCTTACATCATCTTTCTTATTCCCAACATTTCTTTCATCTATCTTTCTTTTTCCCAATGACTTGCGGCTCAAATTTCTTGCATTGGCTAAACTAGAATCCATTTCTTGAAATCAACTAAACACACATGATAACAATCAAATCTCAATATTAGAGAAACAAAAATATATTAATAAGATATCAATCAAAAATAGCCACACAATATATAAGACATTCATTTTCATTGCATATAAAAAGAAGCAAACATAAGCATAAGAAATATTCTTCTCTCTTAATATTCAACAAACAAAAGCAGCAAAATGAAAAATACAAACTAACAACTCCTAATGAAAAATCAATCTAAAATCCACTAAGCATAAGAAATGTTTCTTCTCTCTTGATATTCAGCAAACATTTTCATCGCATATGTGTCACGAAATGTTGTCCACTCTTCAGTCACTTGAACACTTGCAACCTCATCTACACCATTAGTTGTTCCTCTTTCTGTTTGTTGGTTGGTTAACTCTTCATCAACAATAGATAAAAGATCCAAGTCTTGAGCCTCTAAATATTGATCACTTTGTTTTTCATCTATTATGAAATTGTGCAATATGAAACAAGCATTAATAATTCTAATTTGTGTTTTTATATCAAAAAAAGAAGGAGTTCTTAATATACTCCATCTTTTCTTCAATATCCCAAATGACCTTTCAATTACATTCCTTGCACTTGAATGACGAAGATTAAACAATTCCTTGTAATTTTGAGGAGTGTTTCCAACCCACTCTTTGAGATGATATCTAGTCCCTCTATATGGTGCTAAAAATCCAGGACCATTTGTATATCCCGCATCCACAAGAAAGTATTTACCTACAATGATTTTTTTTCAAAATAAATAAAAAAAATCAAATAGATACATTTGATCCACTAAATAAAAAAATGTCAATCTATTACCGTTTGGAATTCGAAGACAATTTTGACGACGTAAAGCATCTCGCAATACCCGAGAATCTCCTGCAGACCCTTCCCACCCCGGTAACACATAGATAAACCTTAAATCTGGACCACAAACTCCTAAAACATTTGTAGATATGTCACCCTTTCTATTACGGTATCTAGGCCTATCTTCTGCAGCAACTGTTACTGGAATATGTGTTCCATCAAGTGCTCCAATTGAATTCTAAAAACAATTTAAAAATATTACTACAACTATAGATACCTAAAAAAGGTTAGAAGTTTTCAAACAAATTTCAAACTTACCTCAAACCATTTCCATTTATTTGCCTCAAGGCCGTCTAGATTATAGTCGTGAAACTTCAAATAATCTCGGCTTACTTTCATAACAGCTCTAAGGACATTATTGAATTGTCTACTCACAGTTTCTTTTGATCGGAAGTAGTTAAAGTGTATGACTCTATATTTTAGGTTGTGAGCAAGGATATGCAAAAACATTGCCACAGCTTCAGTTGTTGGAACATTTCTTGTCTTGACCAATTTCCCTTTTTCTTCTAAAATTCTACAAAGTTTAAAAAATGCTCCTTTACTAACTCTTAATTGCTCCATGCAATCAATTTCGGTTCCTCTGTATAGACGGTTAAGGAAATTGCGCCTTTCCAATTCCCAATTACGAGTTGGTTCCTTAACAAAATATTTGTCATGATACCAAGCCATTACTCCTAATAGCGTAGTAACAACACTAACAACAATTAATGTTGTTTCCTCAAGCTCTTGCATTTCTTCTTCATTTCTTTTACGCTTTATTGAAGTGTTGGCTATACTAATGTCCATTTCTTGAAAAATAAAGGTTCTGTTATGAGCACATGGGAGAGTAACATTCATTTTGTAAGTAAAAACAGTCATAAAATCCTACACATTGATCACAAGAATTCAAAAATTAAAAAAGACACAACAAAATAGCTACTGCATATACAAGTAAGCAACACCTCTTAAGACAATAAAGTACTACCACCAGACCCTGGCCATTAGATTTTCCTGACACACAAACTCAGATTGCCATCACATACACCATCCAATAAGAATCTAGTACCATAACTTAACATAATAAAAATTACTCATGAACATGTAATTTTTTTCTGTCAAAGACAGATACATTATAATAAAGAAAAGACTAAAACCAATATTGGAAACAAACATCATAAACATAAACATAATATAAAGTACTCATGAACATGTAATTTTTTTCTGTAAAAAATTCTATCTTTGAAAAAAGGAATCTATTTCTGCTTCTTTCCCCACAAAACTAACCATGCTATACAGTTACAGTTAGGTAAAATAATAAAAGTAACCACAATTTAAAAAAGTGTACATTTCTGTCTCCATAGTGCTCCATATTTTTATGTCCTTTTTCTCTGTCTGTTTTTATTTGTCACACACAGAATGAAAAACAAAGCATAGTGACCAACCAATCTCATTTTCACTAACATATGCTTTGCTTCTATTGTGAATAACCATATGCCTTAATAAAATAAAATTTTCTATTCATCATTAGTACCTCTCCTACGTGAGTACGTGACCACATAATTCTTAACTCTATTCTATATAAATATTCTTCATATAAGTTTTTTTAAATTTCATAATTAGTGATGATTTTGAATGATTAAGGGATATAATTAGTATTTGAAACAGCCAAGAAAGGTAATTAAGTGTTTCAATTAGTAAAGATACTTTATGAATAGGAGTATAATTTAATGTACACGTTTAGGACAATGACTGGGATGTATATCACCAGACCAATATCACACTCACACATGACTAGATTAAAAAATTGCAATAGGAAAATATATTATCCATATAGTTCATAAATATAGTAGTATATAGAAGAAAACACAAGGGATTTCAATAGAAAAAGTCTTTTTTTTCTCTTTTGTTGACTATATAATTTCTTGTGTTTTAGCATGATAATGCAGACAGAAATCAACTTTTTAGGTAGGATTTCTCATCCCAACTTGGTCAAGCTACTTGGTTTATGCCAAGGGGAAGCTTGGAAAGCCATCTATTTAGAAGTATGAACTTTATGTGTATTGATAATCAATTATTAGTTGGTCAATAAATCTATTAAAAACAGTTGCAGCAAAAGATCTGAAACGGTTAGAGCTTATTTGATCGAAACAGTTTTACCAAAACAATAATTTACAATCTATAAAGTAGAGAACTACATTCTTAATTCAAGTAAGCCCCTCTCTCCCAAGAAATATTCTACAAGTTGTAGAGTTTCATCCTCTCCTATTAGTTCTACTATGCCAAATGGTATGGTTTTGAAGGAGATGACAACTTAGTTTTACATTATTAGCAGATGCAATATCATAAAGAGAGCTAAAGATCATAAAATCGAACACACTTGCAAATAAGGAATATAGAAGCCCCAACATGTTCCCACTGTTATGAACTACATAAAACCTATTAAAATTAGATGATTCCCATTGCATACTATAAACATCTAGCTACAATTTTCTTCTACAGAAAAATGCTACACCAACCTCAGTTTGAAACCACAAAACAAACTACCAATGCATTTAACTCATTTTCATGGAGTAAATAACAGAGACTAACATGAATGAGATATCTCATATCTCATTTCCATCATAAACATTATACTAAAATTACATAGAAACTAGGTTTCATTTTCATTCTACCGAATCAAATCAACATTAGCATCACATACTGATATACAGAGCATGAACAAAAAGAACACGAACAAAAAGAACATGTAAAGCAGTGAGAATATGAGTTGCAAAGTATAGTAGATCGAAACCCAGATGCGAAGTGAATACCTGAAAAGAATACTGAGTGAGAAGAGCGATTTCGGAAGCCCAGAGTGAGAAGAACGAGTTCGAAAGCCCAGAGTGAGAAGAGCAAGTTTGGAAGCCCTAATCAGAAGAGCGATTGTTGAGAAGCTTCGGGGAAGAGAGAGTGCACGAGATCTGAAGCTAGAGAAGAATCGCCATGAGAGAGTGCACGAGATCGGAAGAGAGAGTGAACGAGATCTGAAACCAACGTGCCATGGAGAGAGAACGAAGGAATTCACAATTCTATCAAATTAGGTGGAATTGTAAATTCTCCAAAATTAGTCATTGTAAAATATTTAATAAAATTCCATCATTTTAACATTTCTGTCATTTATTTATCCAAACAAGGGATTTGGATGAAATCATTTTAAATTGCCTCATTAAAATACATTCCCTCATTAAATTACTCCATCCAAACACACTCTAAATGTATTATTTAAGGATTTTAAGTAAAAAAAGTATTGATTGAAAAAAAATGTTAATTTTAGATATTTTATTGTTTTGTATACACAAATTTTCTTAATTCTCAAAGATCGTAAGTTAAGTCAGCTCAGTTATTATAGCTATGAAGGAATATTAGATGGTTTGAATTAACGTCCTTATTTTTAATAAGTAATCTTTAGTGTCTATACTACTTATAAGAAAAATGTGAATATTACCCTTCTTTCTTTAAAACTTTCTTTTTTTAAAGTTAAAAAAATACACTACTTATTTAAAAGACAAAAATATATTATATTTTAATTTAATTTTAATTTTAATTTGTTTTGATAATTAGAGTGTAAATTCAATCCCCCAAAAGAGTATGATTATCAGTTAAAAATTGTAGTTGTTATACTATTATTATAGTTTAAGTTAATGTGTGAGAAATTGATGGATAATTGCAAAGGAGAATCGTTCTTCAATTATCACATGTTCTCAAATTAAAGAATGTTCTTTATGGTTTTTGAGTCAAATGTGGAAAATAGTGTGAACTTAAGTATGACTTATTTTAAAGTTTTTAATGAGTTATATAAATGTTTAAAAAATTATAATTAAATTGATTAATTTATTAAAAAATATAAATAATATAAAAAATTGTGTAGATCTAAGTTAAAGGACTAAATAAGTATGATGGATATAACTGTGGTAAGCGTATGACTCTTCTTATAATGTAAAGATAATGTCATAATCAAAGTGTTACAAAATAGATCTTCATGTTGTGCACTCAACATGGATCATAACTCTTTCGTGAGTCACAATCTATGAATGAAATTCTTTCTTATATTTAAAGTCATTCTTCCATTAAAATACACATAAAAGTTGTCTTCTATATAATTAATAGAGTAAGTTATAAATAATTAGTGTATCTATTGTTGTACTCAGTTATACATTCATAGAAAATGGAAGATAAGAGAAGAAATAAAGGGATATATAGAGGAGGGTTCATGTTCATTCACGAGGAAATTGCACATTAAATATCAAGTCATTTTTATAAGAATGTAATTCCTGCTTTTTCATTAATATCATGCCCATTCGTGATGTTGACAAACCGTAAGACTGCCTTTGAAATCCTAAAATAAAATGAAAGGAATACCTTTGGTAAAAATATTCACAATTTGATATTGTGAGAGGACATGAAGAATGTGAACATGACCTCGAGCAACTTATTTTGCAAACAAAACGATTACTTGTCTCGATTTGTTTAGTTCGTTAATATTGAACCGAGTTATCAAAGAGATAGATTGCACTGACGTTGTTATAGTAGACCATGAAGGCTTTTTGAATGGGAAATTGTAACTCAAGAAGAAGGTTTTCCAACCAACATGATTCAAAAACCACATTGGCAACACCACGGTATTCGGCTTTAACACTAGAGCAAGATAATGTGGGTTGTCGTTTGGACGACCAAGAGAGCAAGTTATCACCAAGACACACACAATAACCAGAGCTGGATCGTCAGGCATCAGCGCTATTGGGATAGAATATGAGTGAGAAATGTTTTAAATGGGGGGTTGAATAGACCTTACCTAAAAATATGTTTCAAAAAAGGTTTTCTTAAAAAATAGAGTTTTTCAAAATTAAGCAGCGAAAAATTTATTGTGTATGCATTTGGTTGATATCATGAGTTACTTTATGTTAAGACAATAGAATGAAATATGGAATCATGCAAAATCTATCCAATCAATGAATTGATCAGCTTTAAAAAAAAAAATTTAAACAATGTGTCAAAACATACTTTTATTGATCAATTAAGTTTATCTAAGCATTACACATATAAACAGCTTTATTTGCGGGAAAGATAATCCAAATGATTTAATCACTACCACGCCTAAGCTTTACACAACAAATCTTTATGAACATAATAGGCCTAGTAACGTGCGATTTCTAAGAAAGTTGTAAAAATCTATAACATGCAACCAAACAAAAAATTTAATGGAGATAGCGAAAGAGAAAATTCCACCAGCGTTTATACTTGTTCAGAGCATTTGGCCTCACTTTGTGCATAAACCATCCTTCAATGGCGAGCCATTGGAAATTCGAAGTCTTCTCTTATTTTGACCATTTTACAACGTGCGTTGTATACAATCAAGGAATAATATGCTAAATTTTAATAACAAAAATTAATATCTTCAATATGAATCTTTCCTTCTTCTATTATACACACCCCACACAACTGAAATCTCAAGATATTCACTCGGTCTAGATTGTCCTCTTACTCAGATCCAAGATCTGCTCCAAGCATTAGTTCTACTACAATTTTTACTCGATCCTACTGATTCCTTGTATGAGCTCTTCACTTTTCTGAAGGGACAAAAACTCTCAACTTCGTTCCACAACAACCTTAGCTCATCTACCGAATTCTTCTATGGATAATAAATCCTTCCTTTTTCTCTTGTTGGATTGTCAACTCCCATCAACACCATGCAATACTAACCTTGACCTACAACTCAAGAACACTAAAAACATCAACGATAAATGACTCTTCTCTTTGATAGATCTCACTTTCTCTAAGAATTGAGAAGCAACTAACTCATGGCATCTTGCTAGAGGTTGAAGATGAATGCAGATTCAATCTAATTATGATTTATATATGCGTTTGATACAGAGCATTAAAAATGAGTAAAAAAGACCATTTAATTCGAGTTAAGTGTAATGGATATGATTTGAGTCGAAGGAGAAAATGATTTGAATCAATAACTTAAAACTCCGAATTTCCCCTTTTTAATTCAAAACAATTATTCGATTCAAAGAATCTTGTGATTTGAATCACATCGACATATCTAAAATACAGGGTTTGAATTGAATATTTTTATTGGAAATAGTATTTAGCTTGATTCGAATCAATCTTGCTTCTGATTTGAATCAGAGAAACTATGATTTGAATTACACTGGTAGTGGCAGAACCTGAATTTCACAATCATTTATTGATTCGAATCATGAATATCCTTAATTTGAATCACACTTCAAAAACCTGCTACTTTAAGAAAAACGAAGAAATTGATTGAATATAAGGTTAGTATGATTGGAACCATGAATTCATGTGTTTCTTGAATCAAATAATTGACTAATTTAACTTAATCCATTTTGCAACAAATTATATCTCAGGGTTCGATTTAATGCAAGCAAAATATGATTTGATGCAAAACATGATTTAAATGTGCTACACTCAATTCAAATATATGCACAAAACCTAACTTAGACGATACTTAATAGCCAAAAACAATAAACTAGAAGGTAGAAAACAAGACAAGTAGCAAAACGAAAACCCTAGAGGGGGATGAGCAACTTTGAGGGCACCCTCCCCAATCGACATATGTCTATGAAATTAAGGAGGTAGTAGACGAGGGATAAAGAATGGTTATATTAGTGATGTGGGGTTGAGGAATGATGGCTGTGTTGAGAAGAGAGACTAGTGTCGTTGTTGAAGAAGGGATGGACGGTGACATTGGGAAAGAAAACATAAACGTGCTATGAGAGCACACAGAAAAAACTCTCTTATGAGATGACATTGCATTGATAAAGGAGTAAGTGAGGCATGGAAACAAAAAAAAATAGTATAAATTAAAGATGTTGCTAACTAATTCTCTAAATGCGTTATTTTATGATTTTAAGTAAAAAAAAAAATGTTAATTTTATATATTTTATTGTTTTGTATACACAAATTTTCTTATAAAAGTAAGTTGCATTCTTCTTCTATTAAATCAGTTAAATTAGTTTAGTAGATAGTATATGTGAAAGAACATCAGGTGCACAAGTGTGAATTTTATTTGTTTGTTTTTAAAGAGTGAACTCCGACCATTAGCTTATTTGATTAAAAAAATGTAAATATTCGTCTTCTTTTTCTTTTAAATCTAAAATACACACTTAATTTATTTAAAAAGTTAGGCAGTTCAATCGGATGAATACTAGTGGCAAAAGTAAATAAAAAATAATAAAATAAAATACACACTTTACTTATTTAAAAGACAAAAATATATTACATTTTAATTTAATTTTAATTTGTTTCGATAATTAGAGTGCAAATTTAATACAAAAAAGAATGATTATCAGTTAAAAATAGTGGTTGTTATACTATTATTATTATTATATTAAAGTTAAAGTTAATGTTTAAGAAATTGATGGATACTTATTATATTAAAGTTAAAGTTAATGTTTAAGAAATTGATGGATATTACAGGATTTGAGAATCGTTCTTCAATTATCACACGTTCTTAAACTAAAGAATGTTCTTCATTGTTTTTGAGTCAAATGTGAAGATGACTATTTTAAATTTTTTGATGAATTGTATAAATATTTAAAAAAATAGTTAAATTAATTATTTAATGGCAAATATATAAAATAATGTAAAACATCATGTATGTCTCATTTAAGGAACTAAATAAATATGATGGATATAAATGTTCTAGGAGTATGATTCGTCTTATAACATAAAGATAATGTCATTATCAAAGTGTTACGAAATAGATCTTCATGTTGTACAGTCAACATGGATCATAACTCTTTTATGAGTCACAATCTTTGTATGAAATTCTTCTTTATATTTAAAGTCATTCTTCCATTAAAATACACATAAAAGTTGCCTTCTATCTAATTAATATAGTAAATTACCAGGGCCGGTTGAGTGGCAGTGCAAAGAGACCCTTTGCACAGGGCCTCATATTTAATAGGGCCCCATTTTTTCATTTTATTTTAGCCTATTTAATAAGTCATTAATATGCATGAAAATAAGTAGACGGTGATATCATTTTCAACATCTAAGTTTCAATTGTTCAATGTTCATCATGCAGTAACCTTACTACTTTTAAAATGATTGGGATAAAATCTTGCATTATTGAATTTTTTTTTAATGACAGTTTTTGTAAGAGGTTAGTTTTAAAAGTATATTTTATTATCAAATGTTGCATACATGTAGAAACTCCACTTAAATATGGTGTACTAAAATCATATAAATAACAGTACCATAAAAATAAAATCAAAAGTTATATCTCATAAATTTTAAATTAAAATCTGGTAATAAATTATCACAGCTCTAGTCATGATATTTCTTGTTATTTTATATATATATATATATATATATATATATATATATATATATATATATATATATATATATATATATATATATATATATATATATATATTTGTTATTTATATTTAAAAGATAATAGTTTTCATTTAAAATTTTGCCATTTTTTATTATAGATAAAAAAAATTAATTTAGAACAGGGCCTCCAATTTCCTTGAGACGGCCCTGTAAATTACAAATAATAAGTGTATCTATTGTTGTAATGAGTTATTCATTCATAGGAAATGGTAGGTAAGAGAAGAAATAAAGGGATACAGGGAGGGTTCATGACCATTCATTAGAAAAATTACACATTAAATATCAAGTCATTTTTATAAGAATGTAATTCCTGGTTTTCATAATTATTAGTTAGAATATTTAAATTAGTATTTTAATATATTAGTTTAGATTAGTTATTATAATGTTCTAGAAGTTTCTTAGGTCTTTGTGATTGTGCCACATGGATGGTTATAATGCATATTAAAGTGTAATGTGTTATTTGAGAATCAATCAATGAAATCAAAATTTATTTTTTATTATTTTGTCCTTTTTAGCTTTTTGTCTTTTTAGTTTAGAATTTTACTGCATTTTTATAGCTTTTTAGGGTTCTTGTTATAACTTCCTAATAATTGGTGCTTTCATTCATGCACTCAAATCCTCCTATGGATCACCCTTATTATACACCTCCATATCATTCATGGAGCATTCCTCCTACCTATCCTACAAACCCCTTTTTTACAACTCCTACCACACCCTCATTTTCATCTTTTCCATGGGAAATGTTTACACGTTATTATTCCAACACTCATGTTGCATGTTCATCACCAAGATTGTATTTTAATCATGGGTATTCACCACATACACATAACTCATATCCATCGTATTCCTATACCACTACAACAACATCACACATAAACCCTAACTCCACTCATATCAACACCCATTCCTTTCAATAACAAGCATATGACTATCACACACCTGACCCATTGGATTCACGATTTCAACCACAAATCCACCACACACCTGAACAACTTTTGATCTCACACCAACCAATCACCCAACAACAAACTCAAACTTATCCAAATCATTTTAACGAAATTTTTCAAGAATAATTTCAGAAATCATCTCAAGTAGAAGAAAAATATAAGGATGAAAAGAGAGCTAATGATGAGAAATACCAAGCTACTAATCTTTCTACCAAGCAAAAATCTCAAGAAAATTTTTATGTATCAAAAAAATTTGAGAGAAAAATATTCTGTTAAAAGAACTACAACAAATCAGCCAGGAAAAGAATAAATACAAAAAAATTCAAATTCATAAAACTCATATCCGACGACATTTTTGACGACGATTTTGACAACTATTCAAACAAAAAATCCTGTGACTATTTCGACAACAAATCCAGCAAAAACAATGGTGTCACATCAAACATCATCTCAGGTTTCATATCAGCCACCCTCACTAGAGTTTGAAAGGAAAAAAATGTGTATATTCAATATACGGCGACAATTCCGACAGAATATCCAGCGTCACTTGCGGTGATAATTTAATTTTGAAGAAGTTTTCGGTGTCAGATTTACCACCAAATATGCTACTACAACCACCAGACCCACAACCGAAACCACCACTACCAAAACCACCAGATTTGTTGCCTCTGACATCACTTCTAGTGTCATCTTCTCCGATATTAATATCAGAAACATTGAAACAACAATTTGTGCTGTTCTCAAACCCATTTTTGCGACCACCAAAAAAACCACCAAATTTGAAATGGCTGATCAGTGCATTTTGAAGGATAGAAAAACACTTAGAAAGGGGGGGTTTGAATAAGTGTAGTCTTAAAAACTTGAAAGATAAAAACAATTTGCACAGTTATTTTCATCCTGGTTCGTTGTTAACTAAACTACTCCAGTCCACCCCCACGGAGTGATTTACCTCACCTGAGGATTTAATCCACTAATCGCAAAAGATTACAATGGTTTTCCACTTAGCCCACGACTAAGTCTTCTAGAGTATCCTGATCACAACCTGATCACTCTAGGAACAAATGCTTAGACACAAGCTAAGACTTTCTTAGAGTATCCTGACCACCACGTGATCACTCTAATTACAACTGCTTAGATACAAGCTAAGACTTCCTAGAGTATCCTGATCAACACTTGATCACTCTAGTTACTTACAAATTAATGTAATCAAATAAGAGTTTTACAATGCTTCTGAAAAGCTATAATCACAACAGTGATATTTCTCTTAACGTTTAAGCTTAATCTCACTAATATATTACAACAGCAATGTAGTGAGCTTTGATGAAGATGAAGTTTCTGAGCTTTGAGTTTGAACAGCGTTTCAGCAAGTTTTTCAGAATTAGTTCTTTCAAAATCGTCAACCTTGCTTCTCATCAGAACTTCATATTTATAGGCACTTGAGAAGATGACCGTTGGGAGCATTTAATGCTTTGCGTGTTCCGTACAGCATTGCATTTAATGTTTCACGCTTTTGTCAACTACCTCGAGCCTTGTTCACGATGTGTCTACTGACGTTGCCTTTAATAGCTTCCAACGTTCCTTTTGTCAGTCAGCGTAGCCTGCCACCTGTACTTTCTTCTGATCTGATGTTTGTGAATAAAACGTTTGAATATCATCAGAGTCAAACAGCTTGGTGCATAGCATCTTCTTGTCTTCTGACCTTGAAGTGCTTCTGAGCGTGATACCATGAGAACTTCAGTGCTTCTGCTTCTGATCTCAAGTTCTTCTGATGCCTCCATAGACCCATGTTCTGATTCTGCCTTGACCATCTTCTGATGTCTTGCCAGACCATGTTCTGATGTTGCATGCTGAACCTTCTGAGACAAAGCTTCTGAGCGCTGATTTGTGCATACTCTTTATATATTTCCTGAAAGGGAATTTGCAATGTATTAGAGTACCACATTATCTCACACAAAATTCATATCCTTGTTATCATCAAAACTAAGAATATTGATCAGAACAAATCTTGTTCTAACAATCTCCCCCTTTTTGATGATGACAAAAACATATATAAATGATATGAATTTGCGATCAGAAAGAGCAGACGGCTAAAGACAATTACACAGCTATAGCATAAGCATGTGAATATGTCTCCCCCTGAGATTAACAATCTCCCTCTGAGATGAATAATCTCCCCCTGAAATTAATACTAGAAGAATTTTAATAATAAAAGACTTCCCTGATTATTTCGGTAGAGACGTTCACAGTGCTTGATCTTCAGAATATTCATGACTTCTGATTTCTGCTTCCATAGGACAGCTTCAGAACATTGAATTTCTTTAGATCCTCAGAACATTCACAGCTTCTGACTTCTGCTTCCATCGGACAGCTTCAGAACTTGAATTTCTTTGATCTTCAGATCATTCACAGCTTCTGATCCTTGCTTCCATCGGACAGCTTCAGAGCTTGAATTTCTTTGATCTTCAGAACATTCACAGCTTCTGATTCTTGCTTCCATCGGACAGCTTCAGAGCTTGAATTTCTTATTTCATCGCTTCATGCTAGATTGTATCAGAACATTGTTGAATGTACCAGAGCATCATCAGAGCATCTCTACATCCTGAAATGTTACAGAACAAAACTAAACGACAGAAGTCAGCATGAATGAATCAGAACATAAAATATGTTTCAGAACATATAATATGTATCAGAGCCATATAAGCCATATAGAATGTATCAGAGCAAATAGACATTCAGAATCAGATCATATTCTATCATCAGAATATCTGAACATTCTTCCTTCTTGCTTCTGATTCTGAAGCTTCATAGCACTCAGCTTGCTTCAAGAATCCAAGAACTTAATTCATCTTGTTGCTTCTTATGTTGCTCTTTAAAAGAGAATCTTCAATTCCTGCAACAACACAACTTAAAAACATAGAACTTTGCAAGTTCTGTTAGTAATGTGGGGCCTTTTTACCCAGTAACTGATAATATTAATCAAATCATTTATCATATATTCTCTCCCCCTTTTTGTCATAACATCAAAAAGAATATAAAAGATTCAGATGTAGAAAACGACAAAGGAAAGAAACAGAAATAAACTTTTCATTGATTAAACAAACAGAATTACAAAAGGTGTATGCAGAAAACAGATGCAACAAGGAAGGAAAACTACAAAGACCAACGACTAAGACCCTAGCCTAGACAAAATCTGCGCCAGAATGTCATGAACCCCGTCAGTGCTTTCAGTTTGTCTTGCCATGAAGGAGCGAAACTCAGCGTTGGCTGCTTCTTGCGCATCCAAACGAGAAGCCAGCATAGCCTGATTCTGATGCAGAGCTTCCAAGGTCTCCATCAGAGCTGAGGGTACACCAGAAGAAGAAGCACCAGAATTTCTGCCAATAGGGACAGCAATCTCAGCAGGACGATCTTCTGGGAGGTCTTCAGCAGCCTCAGCATATTCTGGTTCAGGCAACACAGAAGCTCCAACTTCCAACGCCTGAAGAATAGCTGCTAGGTTTGTTGGAGGAGTAGGACCAGCAACTTCAGCAGGATAAACCACTTCTGGAAAGACCATGTGAGGAGCACTTTCAGAAGGGTTCATTCTGAACCAATCAAACAACCACTGAAAAATCTCCAGTCAGCACAGGGTACCATGGTCTCCAAACCACGATGTCTCTGCAGAGATTTTCTTCTTCCATCTCATCTGCAGGTATCCTCTCTTCAAGAACTCTTCTGTTCCTGATGAGATGGTGATAGCTGCTTTCACCAGCTTCCAAGAGACGACCACGAACACCAGGTGCGTCAGACATGATCCTTCTCTGGACGTCCGTAGCCCTAATCAGAAAATCCTGACGAAATGCATCCCAGAGGTTGCAAGTAGCATACTCATCCAGATGGTTAAGGTGAGCAGCGCCCAGAATCTCCAACCAGCTATTTACATCAGAATGTAAAAGCTCTAGAAATGATTGAGTGGTAGGTGTTGGAGGGTTGACAGTGAACCTGGAGTCGGGAAACACAAAACTGTAGGGGTTAGGTGTTCTGGTGGGAAAAGGGTGTGAGAGTGGTGAGGAGATATCTGTGAGATGGGTAGAGGGAGAAAGGATATCAGATGGTGAAGATGGTGGTTCCAGAGAGGTGAATGAAAAAGAAGAGGTGGTGGAGGTCTGTGAAGAGGGAGGTGATTCAGGGATACCTTCAAGGGGTTGATACACACGTCTAGAGTAGTTTCCAGACATCATAGCTTCAAACGGGTTCACTTTGAGAGGGTCATAGGTGATCCTTACTCTTTTTGGTTTGATTTCTTGTTCATCAGTTGCCTTTCTCTTTTGTTTTCGATCAGTTTCTTGATTTCCAGAGCTTGACGAGGGATTCATGATGACTTTGCAGATAGTGAAAACTGCTAGGGTTTATGATATGGATGCAAAAAGAGAGAGAACGAAAAAGAAACTGAATGTAAGAGAGAGAAATATAAGAGGGAAAAGAGACGTTTGAAGAGTATAAAAAGAAACTGAAATGATGAATGGCATTTAATGTTACATGACGTGAGGAGAGATAATAATGAAAAAAGAAGTGATTAGCACAGTTACCTAAGTAGGCGTCCCCTCAACTGCACGCACGTTTGTCCAGAAATAGTGAACACGTGTTTACCATCTGGATAGTCAGTTACAGCTGTTTTACTTTTAAAGAGATTCTGAATCAACTTAGACAATGAAACGTTAGTAATAACTGAATCACTACTTCTAATTGATTACAAACAGAACTTCTTATAAAAGACTAATCCAATCTCATTTCAGAAGATACTCATACATAAGATCTTCTCATCTTCTCATTCTGGGCATAAATCCATACTGATAATCTTCAGAATGAACTTAAACCTATCTTCAGCAATGGGTTTTGTAAAGATATCAACCCATTGATGGTCTGTATCCAAAAAGTTTAAAGATATAACACCCTTCTGAACATAGTCCCTTATGAAATGATGTTTAATCTCAATATGTTTAGCTTTTGAATGTAAGATAGGATTCTTAGATAAACATATAGCAGAAGTATTATCACAGAAAATAGGAATGTTACTCACATATATCTGATAATCTTCTAGCTGACTTCTCATCCAGAGCATTTGTGTGCTACATCCAGCAGCAGCAACATATTCTGCTTTTGTTGTTGAGAGGGCAATTGTAGCTTGCTTCTTGTTGTACCATGAGATCAGATGACTTCCAAGAAATTGACAACTTCCAGAAGTACTTTTCCTTTCAATTCTATCTCCAACATAGTCAGCATCACAGAATCCTACTAAGTTGTATTCTTTGGATCTTCTGTAAACCAAACCAACATTAGTAGTACCTTTCAGATACCTCAGAATTCTCTTAACCGCAGTTAAATGAGATTCTCTCGGATCTGATTGGAATCTAGCACACAAACAAACACTAAAGAGAATGTCAGGTCTAGAAGCAGTTAGGTATAGAAGAGATCCAATCATACCTCTGTACAACTTCTGATCTACCTTCTTACTTACCTCATCCTTACCTAGGACACATGTTGGATGCATAGGAGTTTTGGCTTCTTTGCTTTCAGAAAGATTAAACTTCTTCAGCAGTTCTTTCACATACTTCGTTTGATGAACATAGGTTCCATCAGAAGTTTGGTTGATTTGAATCCCAAGGAAATACTTGAGTTCTCCCATCATGCTCATTTCAAACTCAGCCTGCATAGACTCAGCAAACTCCTTTCCAAGTGTAGCATTAGATGTTCCAAAGATAATATCATCAACATATATTTGACAAATTAAAATATCCTTTTTAAATGTTTTACAAAAGAGAGTAGTGTCCACTTTTCCTCTAGTGAAACCATTTTCCAGAAGGAAAGAACTCAAACGTTCATACCAAGCTCTAGGAGCTTGTTTTAATCCGTATAATGATTTCTTTAATTTAAAAACATGATTTGGAGACATGGAGTCTTCAAAACCAGGAGGTTGATGGACATAAACTTCTTCATCTATATAACCATTTAAGAAGGCACTCTTGACATCCATCTGATAAAGAGTGATGTTATGTTGAGTGGCAAAAGAAATTAATAGACGAATAGATTCTAACCTGGCCACTGGTGCAAAGGTTTCTGTGTAGTCAATCCCTTCTTGCTGACTATAACCTTGAGCAACCAGTCTGGCTTTGTTTCTTACCACTTCTCCCTTCTCGCTTAGCTTGTTTCTGAACACCCACTTAGTGCCGATGATGTTAAATCCTTTTGGTCTAGGAACCAAGTCCCATACATCATTCCTTGTAAACTGATTAAGTTCTTCTTGCATGGCAATTATCCAGTCTGGATCTTTTAGAGCTTGATCAACAGAAGTTGGCACGATCAAAGAAACAAGACCTAATTGACATTCTGCATTGTTCTTAAGGAATGCCCTTGTTCTGATGGGATCATCTTTCTTCCCAAGGATCACATCTTCTGAATGAGCTGAAGCAAGTCTAGGTGATCTTCTGACTGTTGGCTCTTCAGAAATCCTGAGATTCTCTAAAGATGCATCAACTTGATCTTCTGATCCATGTCTTCTGAGACTGCCAGCTTCTGCAGCATTGCTTCTTGGTTCTACTGCTTCTGATATATCAATATCAAAATCTGCAAAATTCTCAAACTGCTTTGGTTTTTCAAGACCAAGCTTATCATCAGACCTGATATTGATTGATTCTTCTACAATCAATGTTTCAGTATTGTATACTCTGTAGCCTTTAGAGCGTTCAGAATATCCAAGAAGGAAACACTTTTGTGCTTTAGAATCAAACTTACCAAGATGATCTTTAGTATTCAGAATAAAACATACACATCCAAAAGGATGGAAATATGAAATGTTGGGCTTTCTATTCTTCCACAATTCATAAGGAGTCTTATTTAGAGTAGGTCTTATAGAGATTCTATTCTGAATATAACACGCAGTGTTTATTGCTTCTGCCCAGAAATGCTTAGCCATATTGGTTTCATTGATCATGGTTTTGGCCATTTCTTGTAGAGTCCTATTCTTTCGCTCTACAACTCCATTTTGCTGTGGAGTTCTAGGGCAAGAGAAATCATGGGCAATACCATTTTCTTTGAAGAACTCCTCAAAGAATTTGTTCTCAAATTCACCACCATGATCACTTCTGACCTTTATGATTTTACACTCTTTCTCAGATTGGATCTGAGTGCAGAATTCAAAGAACACTGAATGAGACTCATCCTTGTGTTTCAAGAACTTTACCCATGTCCAGCGGCTATAATCATCAACGATGACTAATCCATATTTCTTCCCTCTGACAGATGCTGTTTTGACTGGGCCAAACAGATCAATGTGCAAGAGTTCTAATGGCCTTGAGGTAGAAACAACATTCTTAGACTTGAATGCAGGTCTGGAGAACTTGCCCTTCTGACATGCTTCACAAAGAGCATCTGATTTGAATTTCAGATTTGGGAGTCCTCTGACTAGATTTAGTTTGTTAATCTGAGAAATCTTTCTCAAACTAGCATGACCTAATCTTCTGTGCCAGACCCATTGCTCCTCATAAATAGACATAAGACAAGTCACCTTCTGCTTCTCAAGATCAGAAAGATCAATCTTATAAATGTTGTTCTTCCTCTTGCCTGTAAATAGGATTGAGCCATCCTTCTGACTTACAGCCTTGCAAGACTTTTGATTGAAGATTATATCATAACCATTGTCACTTAATTGACTTATGGACAATAAGTTATGCGTTAATCCTTCAACAAGAAGTACATTAGATATGGAAGGAGAGTTACCAAGACTTATGCTTCCAGAACCAATGATTTTGCCCTTCTGATCTCCTCCAAACTTGACTTCTCCACCTGGTTTAAGCACCAGGTCTTGGAATGTAGACCTTCTTCCCGTCATGTGTCGCGAGCACCCAGAGTCCAGGTACCATGACATTTTGCTTTTTGTCCTCTTTGCCGCCAAGGATATCTGCAACAGAAATTATCTTCTCCTTAGGTACCCACAATTTCTTGGGTCCTTTCTTGTTAGTTCTCCTCAAGTTCTGATTGAACTTGGGTTTAGCAAAACATTTAACAGGAGGAACAGCATGATATTCTTTAGGTTTGTCAGCATGATATTTCTTAGGATGTGTCACAAGCTTCTTGGTGTGAACAGTGTTAAACTTCTGTGCATGTGAAGTGAGCCTAATATCATGTGCATGGCCATATTTGAACTGATCATACAATGGCTTGTATGTGATCTTCAGATCATCAATAGGTTCAAATTTATGTGAGGTATCACCCTCATAGCCAAAACCAAACCTTCTGTTTCCAGAAACACCATATATCATAGAAGCAAGATGACTTCTGCCAATACTTCTAGATAAGAACTTTCTGAAGCTCGAGTCATATTCTTTCAGAATATGATTCATGCTAGGAATGGATTTTTCTGTTTCAGAAGGAGATCCTCTATCTTTGGATAGATTTAAAACTTTTTCCTTCAGTTCAGAATTTTCCAATTCCAGCTTCTTAGTTTCAAATTCAAACTTCTTTTTCAGCTTTTTGTATTTGATACTAAGATGAGCCTTGAGTTCCAGAAGTTCTGTTAAACTGGAAACTAACTCTTCTCTAGATAGTTCAGAAAATACCTCTTCAGAATCTGATTCTGATGTAGATTCTGATCCATCATCTTCTGTAGCCATCAGCGCGAAGTTGGCCTGCTCTCCTTCAGAGTCTGATTCTGATTCTGATTCAGAATCATCCCATGTTGCCATAAGACCTTTCTTCTTATGAAACTTCTTCTTGGGATTCTCCTTCTGAAGTTTTGGACACTCGTTCTTGTAATGTCCAGGCTCATTGCACTCATAGCAGACAGCCTTCTTCTTGTCAGATCTTCTGTCACCAGAAGATTCTCCACGTTCAAATCTCTTTGAACTTCTGAAGCCTCTGAACTTCCTTTGCTTGCTCTTCCAGAGTTGGTTTACCCTTCTGGAGATCATGGACAGTTCATCTTCTTCTTCTTCAGATTCTGATTCTTCAGGATCTTCTTCTCTAGCCTGAAAAGCGTTAGTGCATTTTTTAACATTAGATTTTAATGCAATAGACTTACCTTTCTTCTGAGGCTCGTTTGCGTCCAGCTCTATTTCATGGCTTCTCAAGGCACTGATAAGCTCTTCCAAAGAAACTTCATTCAGATTCTTTGCAATCTTGAATGCTGTTACCATTGGACCCCATCTTCTGGGTAAGCTTCTGATAATCTTCTTTACATGATCAGCCTTGGTGTAGCCTTTATCCAGAACTCTCAATCCAGCAGTTAGAGTTTGAAATCTTGAGAACATCTTCTCAATATCTTCATCATCCTCCATCTTGAAGGCTTCATATTTCTGGATTAGAGCAAGAGCTTTAGTCTCCTTGACTTGAGCATTTCCCTCATGAGTCATTTTCAATGACTCATATATATCATGGGCAGTTTCCCTGTTAGATATCTTCTCATACTCAGCATGAGAGATAGCATTCAGCAAAACAGTCCTACATTTATGATGATTCTTAAAATCTTTCTTTTGATCATCAGTCATTTCGCTTCTCGTGAGCCTTACACCAGTAGCTTTAACAGGATGTTTGTAACCATCCAGCAGAAGATCCCATAGATCAGCATCCAGACCAAGAAAGTAACTTTCCAGTTTATCTTTCCAATATTCAAAGTTTTCACCATCGAATATTGGTGGTCTAGTATAACCATTGTTACCATTGTATTGCTCAGCAGAGCCAGATGTAGATGCAGTTGGATTTGATTGAGATTCACCAGCCATCTTTTACTTAAGCGTTTTTCTCTTCCTGAATCTTTTCTAAACACGGTTAAGTGCTTGCACCTTAGAACCGGCGCTCTGATGCCAATTGAAGGATAGAAAAACACTTAGAAAGGGGGGGTTTAAATAAGTGTAGTCTTAAAAACTTGAAAGATAAAAACAATTTGCACAGTTATTTTTATCCTGGTTCGTTGTTAACTAAACTACTCCAGTCCACCCCCACGGAGTGATTTACCTCACCTGAGGATTTAATCCACTAATCGCAACAGATTACAATGGTTTTCCACTTAGCCTACGACTAAGTCTTCTAGAGTATCCTGATCACAACCTAATCACTCTAGGAACAAATGCTTAGACACAAGCTAAGACTTTCTTAGATTATCCTGACCACCACGTGATCACTCTAATTACAACTGCTTAGACAAAAGCTAAGACTTCCTAGAGTATCCTGATCAACACTTGATCACTCTAGTTACTTACAAATTAATGTAATCAAATAAGAGTTTTACAATGCTTCTGAAAAGCTATAATCACAACAGTGATATTTCTCTTAACGTTTAAGCTTAATCTCACTAATATATTACAACAGCAATGTAGTGAGCTTTGATGAAGATGAAGTTTCTGAGCTTTGAGTTTGAACAGCGTTTCAGCAAGTTTTTCAGAATTAGTTCTTTCAAAATCGTCAACCTTGCTTCTCATCAGAACTTCATATTTATAGGCACTTGAGAAGATGACCGTTGGGAGCATTTAATGCTTTGCGTGTTCCGTACAGCATTGCATTTAATGTTTCACGCTTTTGTCAACTACCTCGAGCCTTGTTCACGCTGTGTCTACTGACGTTGCCTTTAATAGCTTCCAACGTTCCTTTTGTCAGTCAGCGTAGCCTGCCACCTGTACTTTCTTCTGATCTGATGTTTGTGAATAAAACGTTTGAATATCATCAGAGTCAAACAGCTTGGTGCATAGCATCTTCTTGTCTTCTGACCTTGAAGTGCTTCTGAGCGTGATACCATGAGAACTTCAGTGCTTCTGCTTCTGATCTCAAGTTCTTCTGATGCCTCCATAGACCCATGTTCTGATTCTGCCTTGACCATCTTCTGATGTCTTGCCAGACCATGTTCTGATGTTGCATGCTGAACCTTCTGAGACAAAGCTTCTGAGCGCTGATTTGTGCATACTCTTTATATATTTCCTGAAAGGGAATTTGCAATGTATTAGAGTACCACATTATCTCACACAAAATTCATATCCTTGTTATCATCAAAACTAAGAATATTGATCAGAACAAATCTTGTTCTAACACATTTTTATGCACGTCCATTCATGTTTGTACTCAAGCATTTCCTGGGTTTGTTTTGATTATTTTTATCTTTTAATGTGTTTTTATATTTTATTTTATTTTTAGCTTTTGCAGTCTGCACGGAAACGATCATAACTGGAGTTCCGGGAGTCCGATTGAGGCGTTCTAATAATCGCCGGAAATCTAAGAGAAAGAGCTACGATTTTCATGTTGGAGTCGAAGTCAGATTAGGAGCCTATAATTCTAAGATTTGCGTGAAGCTGCAGCACTATTTTATTTTCAGTTTTTGGGTCGTTAAGTAGTGGGCCTGGTTTTGTAATTCGACCCAGTTGGGTTATTATGACCCGGTTTTACTTTTGTCTTCTCGGGAGTCTAGGTCTGGCCGTACAGACACTATTCATATTTTTCTATTCACGAATTTTTGAGAGCTTGGCAATTGTAATGGAGAACTAAACCGCGAGGATCAATTCACTGTAATCAGATGCCGCTTTGAGGTTCTTTTATAATTTTTCATTAATCTGTTCCTTTGAATCCAATCTATAATTACAATTGCTTGCTTAATTTAATTGTTTTTATATGATAGAATTCTTTAATTTGATTGTTGTCTGTTCTTGAATCAATTTCGTGATTAGTGTAGCTTTTGCATTATTGCGTTCGATCATATTGTGTTTGCTTAATTCACAATAGCTTTTAATCCGTTTGCTTTATCTGGAATTCAGGGACAGACTTCGTATAATTGCTATTGCGCTTGTCAGTAGTTTTTGTAGTCGAATAGGATCAGACCCATTTAGGGAATTGGAATTTTATAGGGATCAATGATAAGTCGGAAGTTGATACAGTGGGTTGATTCGTTTCAGCTTATTCAGATAATCACTTTTTCATAATAACTTATTTTCTGCATTTTTATAATTTGAACTCGAAACAAACCCCCCCTTAATTCGAATTCCAGTCGGTTAGTAATAACTAAGAATCCTTGTGAGACGATATCCGAGTAATCGTTACCGCTAAACTACATTTTACAAAAAACTCGTTTTTGATCCGTGCGCGACAACAGATCAATGGTTATCGAAAAAACTAACAAGTTTGCAAAGATATCCGGTAGAACCACCACCATTTTTATACTGCTTCCATAATTTTAATTATTATTTAGTATTGTTGGAAAGAAACGGGGAAACAGAGAGAGGTGTGGAAGACAAGAAGAAGAAGAAGAAGAAGAAGAAGAAAGAAAAGAGAGAGAAGAAAGGAATAGTACAATATAATTTTCATTGTATCTCTCCATGTGATAGAAATAGCATAATTATCTCCCTCCCACTTCCAAGACAATCTCACCTGAAGCTAAATGACAAAAGACTTGATAACAAATATCTGAGGAGCACTGCATCATATGTCATGCGCCAGATATTTGAGCTAAATAAAAAAGTGTCTTTCTTCAACGTGTCAGCTACTATATATTTTATAAAAAAAAGAGAGAAAATTTACCATGTGCATCATTTAATGTTTTTTTAACGTCCCAATTTGATGATGAATAATTATTTAAGAACCTTGAGGACAAGGTTCAAGTGAACCCGACGACAATGATAGAGAGTTTAATTCATAATTATTAGTTAGAATATTTAAATTAGTATTTTAATATATGAGTTTAGATTAGTTATTATAATATTCTAGAAGTTTCTTAGGTCTTTGTGATTGTGCCACATGGATGGTTATGATATATTTATAGTTGTATATATTGAAGTGTAATGTGTAATTTGAGAATCAATCAATGAAATTAAATGTTATCTTTTATTATTCTGTCCTTTTTAGCTTCTTGCCTTTTTAGTTTAGAATTTTACTGCATTTCTATAGTTTGTTAGGGTTCTTGTTCTAGCTTCCTAACAGATACATGGATGGTTCATGCCCATTCATTAGGAAAATTACACATTAAATATCAAGTCTTTTTTATAAGAATGTAATTCCCGCTTTTCATTAATATCATGCCTATTCGTGAGGTAAACAAACAGTAAGATTGCCTCTAAAATCCTAAAATAATATGAAAGGAGGATCTTTGATAAAAATATTTGTAATTTCATATCATGAGAGGACGTGAAGAATGTAGGCATGACCTCGAGCTACTTTTTTTTGCAAACAAAATGATTACTCATCTCGATGTGTTTAGTTCATTGATATTGAACTGAGTTATCAAATAGATAGATTGTTGTGACGTTGTCACAGTAGACCATGATGTCCTTATGTATAGGACATTATAACTCAAGAAGAAGTTTGTGCAACCAACATGATTCAAAAACCACATTGGCAACGCCACAATACCCGTCTTTAACGTGGATTGTCGTTTGGACGACCAAGAGAGCAAGTTATCACCAAAAAACACACAATAATCAAAGGTGGATCGTCATACATCGTGGTTGTTGGATTAGAATACGAGTGAGAAATGTCTAAAATGGGGGGTTGAATAGACCTTAAAAAATTGTTTCAAAAATTGTTTTCTAAAAAATCAGAGTTTTTCAAAATTGAGCAGCGAAAAATTTATCGTGCATGCATTGGATTGATATCATGAGTTATTATATGTTTAGACAATAGAATGAAATACAAAATCATGAACAACCTATCCAGTAATTGATCAACTTTAAAAAAAAATTAACAATGTGTCAAAACATGATTTTGTTTATCAATTAAATCGATCTAACACCACACTTATAAACAATTTTATTCGCAGGAAAGATAATTCAAATGATTTAATCACTACCACGCATAAACTTTACATAACAAATTATTACGAACATGATAAGCCTTATAACATGCGACTAAATAGAAAATTTAATGGAGATAGAAAAAGAGAATATTGTACCAGGGTTTATATTGGTTTAGCGCATTTGTCCCCACTTTGTTCCTAATTCAATCTTCAATGGCGTGCTAGTGAAAATTCTAAGTCTTTCCCTATTTTGACAATTTTACAACGAGCATTTTATAAAGTCAAGGAATAATATGCATAAGTTTAACAACAAAAATTAATAGCTTCAATCTGAATTTTTTCCTTCTTTTATTATCCACATCTCACGCAGATAAAATCCAAAGATATTCATTCGGTCTTGATTGTCCTCTCTCTTAGATCTGAGATCCGAATTAGCACTTGTTCTGATGCCATTTTTACTCTATCCTGCTGGTACCTTGTTTGAGCTCTTCACATATCTGAAGGAACAAAAACTCTCAACTTCACTCTGCAACAACCTGTTAGAACAAGAAATGTTCTGATAAATATTCTTAGTTTTGATGATAACATTATATATGAATTTTGTATAAGAGAATGTGGTACTCTAAGTATTCACGTTTTCCATTTCAGGAAAGTATAAAAGAGTATGCACAAATCAGCGTTCAAAAGCACTGACCCAGAAGTTCTGGATGGCTTCATCAGAACATGGTCTGGAAAGACATCAGAAGATGGTCCTGCAGAATCAGAATATGAACTGTAAAGCATCAGAAGATTGCAGTCAGAAGCAAAGCTCTGAAGCTCTGATGGTATCACGCTCAAAGCACTTCAAAGTCTGAAGACAGAAGTTGCATCTGCACCAAAGCTGAAGACTCTGATATTCAAACGTTCATTCTACATATTCTGAGTCCTAAAGAAAGTACAAGAAGAAAAGGCTATAACATCAAATCTCTGACTGACAAAAGGAACGTTAGAAGCTACAAACGGCAAAGTCAGTAAAAGCAGTGAAAGCATGGCTCGAGGTAGTTGACAAAAGTGTGAAACATTAAATGCAGCACTGTACTATTCACGCAAAGCATTAAATGCTCCCAATGGTCACATTTCCTCCAGCGCCTATAAATAGAAGTTCTGATTCAGAAGCAGTAGAACTCTCTTGCGCAAAAATACCAAAACGCTGTCAAACTGAAATCAAAGAAAAGCAAAGAAGGACTTCATCTTCAACCTCACAACATTGTAATATTTTAGTGAGTGTTACGATCTAGAATTTAAGAGAAATATCACTTGGTGATTACAGCTTTCTTAGAAGCAAATTAAACTCTTGTAATATTTATTTTACATTGATTGTAAAAGGATTTCCTAGAGTGATCAAGTTGTGATTTGTAGACTCTAGAAGACTTAGAGGGTATCTAAGTGGAGAACCATTGTAATCAATTTGATTAGTGGATTAAATCCTCAGTTGAGGTAAATCACCTTGTCAGGGGTGGACTGAAGTAGTTTAGTTAACAACGAACCAGGATAAAAATAATTGTGTTATTTACGTTTATCTACCATTTTTTAGAAAGAACCCTTATTCAATCCCCCCCTTTCTAAGTGTTTTTCACTCCTTCACAACCTTAACTTAGCTCTACCGAATTCTTTGATGGATAAGAAATCCTTCCTTTTTACTCTTGTTGGATTGTCAATTCCCAACAACACCATACAATACTAATCTTGACCTCCTCTATGATAGATTTTACTTTCTCTAAGAATTGAGAAGCAACCAACTCATGGTATCTTGCTAGAGGTTAAAGATGAATGTAGATTCAATCTAGTTGTGATTTATATATGCATTTCAGATAGAGAACTAAAAGTGAGTAAAAATGACCATTTTATTTGAATCAAATGCAGTGGATATGATTTAAGTCGAAGGAGAAAATGATTTGAATCACGAACTTATTACTCAGAATTTTCCCTTTTTTGATTTAAAACATTAATTAGATTCAAAGAATATTGTAATTTGAATCTCATAGACAGAACTAAAATACAATATTTGAATTGTATTTTCATTGTAAATAGCCTTTAGCTTGATTCAAATCAAGCTTGCTTATGATTTGAATCAGAGAAGCTTATGATTTGAATCGCACTTGCAATGGCAAAACGTGAATTTCACAATCATTTATTGATTCAAATCATACATATCCTTGATTCGAATCACACTTCAAAAAGTTATTATTTTAAGATAAATGAAGTGGTTGGTTGAATATAGGGTTAGTATGATCGGAACAATGAATTCATGTGTTTCTTGACTTAAATAATCGACTAATTTGACTTGATCCATTTGGCAATGAGTTATATCTCACGGTTTAATTTAATGCATGCAAAACATGATTTAAATGTGTTACACTCAATTCAAAAATATGCACAAAACCTAACTTAGAGGAGACTTAATAGCCAAAAGTGATAAACTAAAAGATAGAAAATAAGACAAGCAGCAAAATTAAAACCCTACAAGGGATTGAGAAACTTCGAGGGCACCCTCCCTAATCGACACATGTATATGAAATTAAGGAGGTAGTAGATGTGAGATAAAGATGTAAACCATAATGTCGTATGCCTTGAATATAGCGTAAGATACATCAGAGAGCTTGCATGTGGTCTTCCATTAAGGTTATTAATGAAAATAAATATTTATTGTAAGACATATAAAATTCCTAGTTGAGTGAAAGTGAAATACTAAAGGGCATCAACAAGGCTATGATAGAAAGATGAATCCTCGTATGGAGTTCTATGTGTGGCACTCATATTTGGTTTTGTATCAATTGGGGTTAATACGATTTGCAAGAAGACACTCTAGCGTGTGTAAGAATTTCTTCAGCATACTTTTTTATTAGAGAAATAAACCTTTTTGGTGGCTAGTAACTATAATACTCAAGAAGTAGCTCTGATGTCCCAAATATTTCATAGAAAAGTTGGAAGTCAGAAGTGAAATAATAGATTTTTTTAAAGCATCACAAGATGTGTTAAGGATAGTATCATTAATATAAAGTAAGATATAGACCTTGTGAATGTATTTCTTGTAAATGAAAATGGAGTGATTAAACTTGATTTGAGAAAACCCAATATATGAAACATAGTTGCAAAACTGCTTGTACCAAGCTCGATGAGCTTGTTTGAGCCCACATAGTGATTTGCACATACAACATACAAGATTAGGATTTGTTGAATCCTTAAAGTCTAGTTATTGATACATGTAATCAATTTCTATGACTTTGATTATAGAAAGACATTCATGACATCCCACTGATGCGTTTTCCAAGACTTGGAGAGATCTATACTAAAATATGTGCCAATAGTATATGGTTTGACAACTAGGCTAAAGATTTCTTAATAACCATCCCCTACAAGTCGGGCTTTATGCCTTTTAAAATAATCGTCTGATTTTTCTTTGTCTAAAAATCCACATAGATCTAACAACATTAACATCAAGTGGACGTGGAACTAAATTTCATTTCTTATTTTTAATTAGAGCACTATATTTTTCATCCATGATCATTTCCAATTTGGGTCTTTAAGTGCAAACACGGTGTCTATAGGTAAATGGGATTTGAAACATGGGTTTGTAGGCCATAATAGTTTTTGTTGGGTTTAAAATTACCATGTTGACTCCTAGTAACTAATTTGGTGACTGTTGGTAAATAGGGTTGGAAAATGGAGGAAATGGTTGTTGGCTTATTTGGTCAGGTTGTAATTGCATAATGGAAGGGGAAATAAGTTTGATGTGAAAGGGTGTGTTAGGCCTCTTTGTACGAGATGAGGCGGTGGATGGCCGAACACTAGGGTTTTAAGTGCGTAGGATGTTTGGTTCGAACATGGTGGGGTCCGACTTAAGTGATGGACCGACGTACTTGGATGTGGGCAAATTTAAGCGTGAGTTATTATGTGGTTTATGATGTAAGGGGACAAGTAATTATCTAGGAAAGTGTATGTAATAGGTTGGGGTGTGTATTGTTTAATAAGGAAATGAGATTTTTTCAAATAAAACATGGCGACAAATAATTTTATTTGAAGATAAATCTATACATTTGTAGCATCAATGATTTGACGGATACCCAAGAAAGACACATGCTTCAGAAGGTTGGATTTTACATATCATGGTAGATTAAAAAAATGGATAGCATAAACACCAAAATGATCGTAAGTGGCAATAGGAGGGATCTTTTTCATACAACATTGCATTCAAAATTGATAGTTTTGCTTGGTAAAATGTTAAAATATATGTTTTCATTTCAAGAGCACGATGCAAATAGATGGGGTAAAGATGCGTGAATCAATAATGTGTGAATAATATTATTAATGGAACATATTTTTCATTCAAATTTACCACTTTGAAAAGAGGTATAGAGGAAAGAAAAATGAAAATAACTTCCATTAATTTCACATTCTTTTTGAAATTTACTATTGACATATCCATGACCATTGTCACATTGAATGATTTTAATTTCTCATTGAAATTGTGTGTTTATGTATGCTCTGAGTTTTTGAAAATATGGATATACTTGATATTTTTGTGAAATTGGAAAAGTCCGTAATAAATTTGAATAATTATCCAACAAGTGAACATGGTATTTTTGACATCACGAGCTTAAAACAAGAGATGTCCATACATTTCTATGTAAAATATCAAATGACAACAAATTATGATTATGACAATTCACAAATTGTAGTTTAACATGTTTACCAAGAGGACAAGAATGACAACAAACTTTACCCTTGCTTTGTATTTTTAAAACTTAGCACCCAAACCATTGCTTTGCATTTCTAAAGCTTAGTCATTTTTAACCTTGCTTTGCATTTCTAAAGCTTAGCCCATTTTTAACATGTTTTGTAATTTTCAAAAATAGCATTTCAAACTCTTGCTTTGCATTTCTAATGCTTAGCTCCTTTTAAAATTTGCTATACATTTATAAAGCTTAACAGTTCAAAAATATGCTTTGTAATTTTAAAACTTAGTATCCAAAAATACTTTGCAACTTTGGTCCTTTTTTCTTTTAAGGAGAACTACAAATGCTCTGATTTTCCTATTGCACTTAAGGGGTATGTTGGCGCAAGATGCGATATCTTGCCGAGCATAATAAAATTCTCTTCTCACCACCCCCACTCTTTTAACAAACAAGTATAACAACAATAAACCTTAACATGCATATTTCAAAGAGGTTCCTACGGAGTACTATAGATATAAAGGGTGCGAATACCTTCCCTTAGTATAATCAACCCCCGAACCTAAGAACTCTGTTTTGTTTTATTAGTTTTGATTCAAAAAAACTTCTTTGGATTATACTTTGTTTTTTTCCATTTTCTTTGGAAATAATAAAGCGCGGTGGAGACTTTCACTAAAATACGAGTTAAATCAATCAATGGCTTAGTCTCTAATTTTTCACCGCTACATAACCAACCAAAGAAAAAGAAAACAACTAAATCCCAAAAGACACATCTATATAGCCTATTTTCTTTCTCCTTCAAAAGCCAAAGGTCAATGGGATTAGTTTATCTCCAATCTTTTTAGGCCCCACCAAAGCCAACTGAGGAGTTAGTCGAAGAGGAAAGCTCTGATGAGAGTGAACACACTCAGATCTTCTCTAGTTCTAGAGTTCCAACACCCTCTAAACCCAAGGGTGGCAAAAGCAAGAAAACTACCACACGAAAGAAGAACCTTACACAAGGGGCTACATCTTCGATTATGGAACCAGTAAACGAATAAAACCAGACTCCGACTACCCCCGTCAAGAAAGGAGCTTCCAAACAATCAAGTTCAGGAGACAAAGAAACTTCGAAGAAAACTATTGAGGTAATACATGTTCTTTGATTCGTCAACTTTCATCTTATCTTCGACTAACAATCAATTTTTTTCTTAGGAGCAGTTAGAGGAAAAGACCTTGGAAGAACAGCCTGATGGCAATATAAATGATCCCAAAGCCGATGCTGAAAACACAAGTGAGCTAAGCCCACCAAAATTCGATAATTTTGATGGTGCTACTGGTTCGTCCAGTGATAATCTCCAACCAGAAATTGATGAAGTCGACAAAGGGTCACAGAGAATTACAGTCGAGGAAATTCCTCTTAAAGGGCAACCAAATCAACCACCCCCTGTCGAAGGGGACCCTATCCACATCAATCAGGACACTAGCTCTAATAGTTCAATCAGCCGAGAAGAAATATTGGCTATGAAACAGAAAAATTCCAAGGTAACAGTAGCCAATCGGAGATTTGAGATCACTCTCTTCGTATAAGATGGTCCCAATAGTGATGGAAAGCGCTTGGCGAGTCTTTTTCATTTACACCAGATATCATGGCAAGCTCGGGTGGGTGTTATGAGGTGGGTCACTAATGGGCTGAAATTAATGATATCAACATGGGCTTATAAGCGCGAAGTGGTTTAAGGCGCATTCATGACAGTCCATACTCTTTCAAGCATGAGGCCTATAAAGACGAAGTGGTTTAAGGAAAATTCATGAAATTCCATAGTCCTTCCAACATGAGGCCTATAAAGATAAACTAGTTTAAGGAGAAGTCATGACGATCCACAATTCCTCAACCACGAGGCTTGTAACTTGTAAGAGCGCAATGATTTAAGACAAAGTCATGACAGTTCACAGACCATCAAGCACGAGGTCTATAAAAACAAAGTGATTTAAGGCAAAATTATGACGATCCACAGTCCCTCAAACACAAGACGTGTAAGAGAGAAGTGGTATAAGACAAAGTCATGACAGTCTAATATTATACTATCTAATAAGTCTTCTTTTATTTGCATAATGATATAATTAATATTATTAATATTAACATCCAATTTTTAAATTAAAATGTTAAAATTATGAAAATTTGTTATAACTTATTTTGCAAGACTTATAACATAAAAAGAATAGGATAATATGTATTTTTAAGTATTAAATTTATGTTTCATAAATTTATTAAACTTTTATATAGACCATTCATTGTGTTAACAACGAATTAACTAGTGACCCACTATTTCACTAATAAATCAATGTTTTGATTGGGTCGATCACCAATCCATATTTTAAAACATGTCAAAAGCTAAAGATAAATAATACTAAAAAAATGTTGCGACTTATTGAAATTTTCATTTAGTCTCCAGCTTGAATTACAATTTCCTGGGATGTAAACATACATGTAAATTTCTAGCATAATCATTGATTTTTTATTCATATCTATCCAGTAATCTTGATTATTCGGATCTTCATCGTTAAATAGCTTACAATAAATAGATTTTTTATGTTGTGTCTCTATCAGATGTTTGTCACAAGGACCAAACAAAAGATGAGAAAACGAGACATACATAACATGATCATTCTTGCTTTTTTTGTACACAAATAAAAAGTCTATCAATTATGTGACAATATTTAATAAGAAAAATGTAGCAAAAAGATAGATATTTAATAAGCAAAATAATAGTACACGATAAATTGATAATACTAAATAAAAGGGAAGGTGTGTCATATCGTGGCGGAAATCACAACTTCATAAAAAAGAAAAGGGTCATGCTAACATGTGCCCTAAGGGCACATGTTAAAAGTTAAATGTAGAAATTTTTTTTAAAAAATTGTGAATTGTTTTCCTAAAAAATTTATAATTAATGTGTTTATTACATTTTCCAATACAAATTTACTATATTTAGGTTTTTTAACATGTGCCCTCAGTGCACATGTTAGCTTTATCCAAAAGAAAATTAGAAGTTCAACTTGGGGACCCTTTGTCTTCCCTTTAATTTTTGGGGTTTTGTTTGTAATTTTGGTTTCATATATATATATATATATATATATATATATATATATATATATATATATATATATATATATATATATATATATATATATATATATATATATATATATATATATATATATATATATATATATATATATATATATATATATAAAACTGATATCTATTGTGAGAAATGAGAACTATCGATATCAACCATTAGATTTAATTAAAGTTGAAGATTTATAGATTTCATATAAAAAAAATATCTTATTGAATTATTATTTTAGTTTGCTTAATACCTAAAACTTCCATAAAAAGAAAATCATTTCAAAAGTATTTATCGTATAATTATTTTAGTATTTTTTTTTAAAACTGAATATTTTTTACTTTCATAATTATTTATTTGAAAGATCTGAACATTTTAAATAAAACACATAATTGATTTTTTTTTTTACTTTTATAAAAAGTATATTATTGATTTCTCACATATAATTTCATTTGATTAAATATATTGATGAACATAAATTATTACATATATTTTAGTTTGGTTGATTTTCTTATTTGCATGTTCAGTTTTTTATTTATTTTTGCAAGATTTAATATAGTGACTATATTAAATAAAAACACATTATTAATCACATAGGTTTTTATTTGAATAAAAATAATGAAGAATGTGAAACTATTATTTATTTGAAGGTTTTGAAATTTATTGACTTATAACCTATATTTTTATAATAGAACATGCAAAAATAAAAAACTTCTAAACTTCAAAGTAAATAATTATGGAAGTAGAAAATATTCTCTAATAACTAAAAAAAATAGTAAGCATAATTATAGGATATAGAAAAATATTTTTTATATGATTTTTTTTTATGGAAGTTTTAGATACTAAGATACTAGAAAAAAAATAATCCAATAAGATATTTTTTATATGGAATCAATAAATCTTAAACGTTAATTAAATCTAATGGTTGATATTGATAGTTCTCATTTCTCACAATAGATATCAGTTTTCACATGATTCTCTCTCTCTCTCTCTCTCTCTCTCTCTCTCTCTCTCTCTCTCTCTCTCTCTCCTCTCTCTCTCTCTCTCTCTCTCTCTCTCTCTCTCTCTCTCTCTCTCTCTCTCTCTCTCTCTCTCTCTCTCTCTCTCTCTCTCTCTCTCTCTCTCTCTATATATATATATATATATATATATATATATATATATATATATATATATATATATATATATATATCTCTATCTCTATCTCTATCTCTATCTCTATCTCTCTATATCTATCTCTATCTCTATCTCTATCTCTATCTCTATCTCTCTCTCTCTCTCTCTCTCTCTCTCTCTATATATATATATATATATATATATATATATATATATATATATATATATATATATATATATATATATATATATATATATATATTCTTTTACATGTTGTCTTTAGAATGTTATCATCTTCTTGCATCTATAGCGGCAGATTGAATGCTTGTCTTGATTTAAACTGTGGTGTTGGACCTTATGGTTGTTTTATGATGAAATTTGATTTTGATGGTAAATCTAGTTGGCTTGAGGATCTAACTTGTAAATAGCAATATGATTCTTAAGAAGTAGTGGTCTTGTTCTAAACGGACTTATCTTTTTTAACACTACTTGATTATTCGTGTTATTTTTCTAACGTTTCTTGCTTATTTGTAGTTGTTTCTATGCACTTCTTATACTTTGTGAGTACTATGTAGTTGTTGATGATTTTACTTTTATAATATATTTTATTTTCTATTAAAAAATCATATTGTAAATAAGTCTATGAGGTAGATTTTGAAAGCCTAATTAATAAAAAAAACGAAGAAAGTAGATTTTGACATTGTAATTGATTTGTCTTTGAAAAAACTTTTAGGATGATATGTGTGGATGGATATTTATAATTTTATTTCAAAATTTAATTTATCCAACATTATTAAATTTTATGTTTAAATATATATAATATGAGTGATCGTGAAAGATAGATTTTGATATCAAATTAGATTTTATTATATATTATAAAATCAAAATTATAAACTAATTGTTTTATGAGGTAGAAATAACTTCAAATAATTTATCAAATAAACTCTTATGTTTTATGGAAAAGTATGATTTGTGAAAAGAAAATATGAAAATCTTTATAGAGGGGATGAATTATGATATTTGATAAGCGGTGAAAAATAGTCTTTTTGCTCCCACACACCAAATTAATTCTGTTTTCAAAATCAAAGATCAAAAAATTTGAACTAAAGAAGAAAATAAAAAAGTGCAACACAGTTTGAAAGTTAAGATTATTATTACTACCGCTCTTGGCATTGATGAGTTTTTGTGTATTTTTCACTGCGAAACTTCAAAAGAAAAATTGGACACTCTTCAAGTTATCCTTGAAGGAACAACTGAGGTAAAAAAAGGTTATGATGAACACATTGATCCATGAGTACAAATTCTTCAGAATGAAATATGAAGAAAACATTCAAGATATGGGAAAACAATTCATTCACTGAATTGCATGATAACTCTGGGTAAATCATTTCAAAATGGAATTTAGTTATAAAAATTCTTAGATACCTAAGCCACAGTTGACAACCGAAAGTCACTACGATTACTGAATCTGGAGACTTTGTTAGAACATGAAATATTCTGATCAATATTTCTAGTTTTGATGATAATATTATATATGAATTTTGTATAAGACAATGTGGTACTCTAATTATTCACGTTTTCCATTTCAGGAAAAGTCTAAAAGAGTATGCACAAAATCAACATTTAGAAGCTCTGACCTAGAAGATCTAGATGACTTCATCAGAACATGGTCTGGAAGACATCAGAAGATGGTCTTGATAAAACCAGAACATGATCTGGAAAGCATCAGAAGATGGCAGTCAGAAGCAAGGCTCTGAAGATCTGATGGTATCACGCTACAAAGCACTTCCAAAGTCTGATGATTGAAGTTGCATCTGCACCAACGTTGAAGACTCTGATATTCAAATGTTATTCTAATAGTTTGAGTCCAGAAGCAAGTACAAGATGAAAAGGCTACAACGTCAAATCTGTATGACTGACAAAAGGAACGTTAGAAGCTACAAAAGGAAAAGTCAGCAAAAGCAGTTGAAGCATGACTCGAGGTAGTTGACAAAAGAGTGAAACATTAAATGCAGCAGTGTACTATTCACGCAAAGCATTAAATGCTACTCAACGGTCACATTTTTCACTGCCTATATAAGAGAAGTTCTGATGTTGAAGCTAAAAACAACACTCGCTCTAAGTACCATTACGCTTCCAAAACGCTATTACACAAAAACAGAAAAGAACTTCATCTTCAACCTCACAAAACATTATAATATCTTAGTGAGTGTTTAGAACTTAATCTTGAGAGAAAAATCACTTGGTGATTATAGCTTATTAAGAAGCACATTAAACTCTTGTAATATTGTTTACTTTTGTAAAAGGAATTTTCTAGAGTGATCAAGTTGTGATCTATATACTCTAGAAGACTTAGAAGTTGTCTAAGTGGAAAACCATTGTAGTCAAGGTTGATTAGTGGATTAAATCCTCAATTGAGGTAAATCACTCTGTCAGGGGTGGACTGGAGTAGTTTAGTTAACAACGAACCAGGATAAAAATAATTGTGTGATTATTTTTTATCTGCCATTTTTAGAAACAACCCTTATTCATTCCTCCATTTCTAAGTGTTTTTCACCCCTTCAGACTTGTCTACCATAAATTTGATTACTCTGTTTAGAAAATTGCAATAACACGAAATGGAGCTAGAGAGGATAGTTAAAGATGAAGAAGGAGACAACAAGAAGAAAAACCTAACTCTTAAAACTGAGGAAGAAAAAGATTCAAACTCTAATGAAGATATGTCATTGCTTGTTCAAAACTTCAAAAGATTAATAAAGCATGACAAGAAACAAATTTTTTCACACAAAAAGAAAATTAGGTATTTGTTTATTTCAACATGTTATCAATGTGAGAAGAAAGGACATATAAAATTGAACTGTCCTCAAAACCGTAATTAAAGATAGAATCAAAATCATAATAAAAAATAATGAAAAAACCATAAGTGTGTTTGAATGAGATAATTGAGAATTTTTAGAGGATTCAAAATTTCAAGCAATTCAAATGATTTGATTTAAACTCATACATTATTTAATTTTTTTGTTTGGGTGGAGTATTAAAATGATTCATTGTTAGATTTTTGAAGTTACTTTCATAAATTTTAAAAATTTTGAGCTAAATTTAAAACATGAAAAATAGAGATCAATTTGTAATTTTTGAAAATTTAAAAGGACAGGCTCGAATTTAAGAGTAGAATAAAAAATTTTCTAAAGCTTTTTCAAAAGAATTTACCCATTAATTTATGTAAATGCATTATTTGATTTTTTGACCGGATGTAGATGCATTTCTTGGTCTAAGAATTTTGTGATAAGTCTTCTTTACACCTTCCAAAGATAAAAAGAAAAGTAAAAAAGGAAAAGAAATTCGTTTATGCATGTAATCCAGAATCTTAATTGGTTTTTGTTTCTCATCTAATGTTTGTTCTTTAAACATCTTTAATTAGTGAATTTAGAATCTCTGCTTAACTTTCTCTTTTTTCTTTATCAAATTCTTAACCCAACTAACATGGAGGAGGAATAAATGTAACTAATTAACCACACAAATTTTCTAATAATAGTGGGAAATTGTTTTGATTCGCTTTAATTAGAATGTCTAAGGTGGAAGCAACATAATTATATTATGGTCAATTAAAGAACCTTATGGCATCATAATGATACCTATGGGAGTAAGTCATCTTACTATAAAATGATGGTGGGGTATATTCAATGATGGAGCTAGTATAAATGAATCTTCTAAATAGATTATGGGCCCAATGAGCTTTTTTTTACCTAAAAAAAAGGTAAATTTCTAAAGTTATGTGTATCTTAGGAAAACCATGTTTTCTAATAGAGGTTTCAACGTAGCAAAACACATGATTGTGTTAGATCGTCGTGTCTATGCATTGTAGAAAGTAGTTAAGGTCTAACACATCTCAAATAATTTAGAGATTTTGTTACAATATTAATACTAGTAGGAAACCCGTGCTATCGCAGGAGTCTGGTAGAGGTTTTACATTACATGTATCCAAAAAACATAATAGTTAACAATGAAAGAGCTAATAATACATCAAATTTTTTAGCTCTTTAAGTAAAAACAATAAACATATGAATTCATATTACACGATCAATGACTAAATTATTAAATATGACATCATATTTTCAGTGAGATAACATTAATATATTTATAACTTATAATCATTTATCAAAATTTAATTCATGTGTTTGGAATATCAAACATAATATAACTTATTTTGCAGTTCATAGATATTCACGTAATTTCAATCAATAATTGATATCTCATAGATACATTCACGTCAATTAATTTTATAACTTCAAATATATAAAACGGTAACAAAAGAAATAATTAAAAGATAGCTATTAAAATGATCCGTCAATCACCGGTATCTCATAGATACGTTCACATCTACCCGTCAATTCAAATGAGTTAAGAAACCCCAGTTGAATCCAAATGAGTTAATTTTAAAAATTTATTAAACCTATTTGAGATATTAGCCCATTTTCCCAAACTTAATGTATATTATTATAATATAAAAAAATATAATTTTATAAGTTAAAAAAATATAATTTTAATTAAGAAATTAAACATAGTTAGAGAATAAAATTTATTAAACCTATTTGAGATATTAGCTCATTTTTTTCAAACCTAAAATGTATGACATCTCCCGTGAAATATTAAAAGTTTCTACGTTTAACGTATATACTTAAAATATTTAAAAATTAAACAAATAATAAAAATATGAATATGTTAATAGAGTAATTATATTTTGAACATGTACAATTATAAAAAAATAGAAATTTAAAACCTATGTATGGTAAATAATATATATTTATTCTCATATATTTAAAATAATCACATTAAATTTTATCTTTTATTTTTTATGATTACCATTTATCATTAAATTTTCATGACTACCCATTAACATATTTTTAACATGATTACAATTATGAAGTTAATTTGAAAAAATATGGAAAGTTTTAGTTATTTCATAAGTTTACAAAAATTACAAAATTTCAATTGATTTTGTTTTGTTTTGTTAATAAATAAACAATCATAATAATTAATTCTAATATTGAAGCAACATAATAATAATTTATTTATTTACTGTTATTAATGATTAATATCAATAATTGATAATGATTATATGTATTACACAATAATGACCTATCATTATTAATGATTATATGTTTTACAAATTTAAATTGTATGACAGTATATACTTTTAAATAAATCCATAAAATCACTTTTAATTATGATTCTTTTCAATTATTATTTTTATTATTTTTATTTTAGTAAGTCCATATTTGTCATATCATCATCCATTTTTACTGTAGTTTGAAAGTATTCATAATTATAGTTAATACATTAGATATATTTTAGAAAGAGTATCACAAATAAATAAAATATATAGATATAATTATTTTATATTATTTTTTTACATTTTATTTAATAAGATGGAATTTACTATTGATGCGCGGTAAAGTTTATATGTACTACTCCCTCCATTTTTTTATTATAAGTCGTTTTGGAAAAAAAATTGTATTTAAATATAAGTCGCTTTACAATTCCAATGAATAATTAACGCTACTTTTCCTATTATATCCTTAAATATTTATTATTCTCTCTCCTTTCAATTATATAAATTTATCTTCCATATGTCATTAATGAAGGATAATTTTGTAAAAATCTTCATAATTTCTCATTTTCATACAACAATTATTATTTTTCTTCAACGGTGTGAAAAGTCTAAAACGACTTATAATAAAAAACGGAGGGAGTAATTAAATTGGATAATAGTTAATGAGAAAGAAATAATTTACTTTAAGTATGTCTTTCCATTTAAAAAATAATAAGTTATGATTTGATATAGTTTTAATGTTTAATTAAAACAAATACATACAAAAATAAAATCGTGTGTAGGTTACCATTGAAAGCTAATTTATTTTTTTAATAAATAAATTAGCTCAATAATTAATAATAATAATTAATAATTAATATTTAATAATAATTACTAAAAATAACAAAGAAAGAAATTAAATTTTGAACATTATTATTTTGTGTTCTAATTTGTTGGAATTTCGAAGAGCAAGTTTGACTGTTGGTTTGAGAAGATTAATCGTTAATGTTAATTAATTATTAATTATGGTGTACAATGAAGGATTATTGGGAAATAATTATTGAAATTTCCAACTAAATACCAACTCATTAAAAGAAAGAGATACGTGTTTAAAGACTATATATTTGAAAAGACAAATAAATTAAGTTGAAAGATAAACTTTATTAAAAAGAATATATGAAAAATAAAAGGGTAATTATTAATGATCCAAATATATAAAAAAAATAAAAAGAAACTGAAAAGACAAAGAAAGTATAGGAAATGTAAATCGCAACAATTTAGGGTGATGATTAAAACATTAATATTGATATATCTACAAATAAATGATGCTATCAAAGAATGATTAAAACAATCTATATTTATCATTGATAAGTAACAAATAAAAAATGAAGCTAAATTCACTATAAATAATGTAATATAGAAATACATAACATAAAATAACCATGCATAAAAAATTGAATATTTAAAAATATAAACCTGACTTGATTGGAAAAACGCAAACAATGAAGATACAACACTATACCAGTAACTTTATGGCCACAGAAACAACCTTTTCTTCTGCAATTTAATTCATTTTCAATGCATTCATGAGAAAATCTTCAATTGATAACAAATGTATTCATAGAATACAAACCATAATGATCAATTTAAGACACATCCATAATGACCAATTAAATAGTCTCGGTCCATCGAAAATATATATTTTAATAGAAAAATAAATGAATTAATTAAGTAGTCATTTATAAATAGTAAATTAATATAATTTTGGTCTAGAAATCTATATTAATGATATACAAATTAATAATCTCGGCCCGTAGGACATGCCTATTTTTATAAAAAAATAAATGAAATAATAGAATATTAAGTAGTCTAAGTCCGAAAGACATATATATATTTTAAGTTGTCTTGGCAAGTAGAAACTGTATAAAATAGAACTAAAACATAAAAAAAAATTAGAAACAAAAATTAAATTATATTTTTTAATTAATATGTAATAGTGGAAATGACGTAAGTTTAATTATTTATTATATATTTTTGTTATTATATTACTTTAAAGTTTTTATAAATTCAAAATAATAAGGTTTATTTGTTTCAAGACTTGAAATTACATTTTTTAAGAATAGAATTTTAATAAAAATATTTAAAAAATCCACTAAATATGATAAAAATAACAGCTTTTACTTCTCTTACTATTTCACCAATTAGCTGCAAAAAATTACAACAAAATCAAAAACATAAACAAAAATTTTCAAGGAATATTTGTTGATATCTTGTTTGTAAATTAGACCCAATGAACTTACTCCTGGATTCCAACTTGTCGTTAACTTAAATAGCTTATACCCAAAAAAAAATACCCACCTTTCCCTCACCATATAAACACTTATGTAAACTAAACAATTCATTGATCCAGTCGTGGATCCCTTACCCTTTATGTGTATCATAATTGCAAGGATTTGATTGTGTAGCAATAAGTATCGCTAAATAATTGAGACTAATTAATCTAAAAGTCACCGAAATTAAATCTATAAAATTATGCAGTAACAAAGCCAATGATGAGTATTCCTCATCTTATCCAATTAATCTCTAGATGAGCTACAAAATGCTCAACAAAGATAATCTACAACAAAAACAATTTTGAGTGTCGCCGATTTGGACGGCGTGGTATCCACCGCGTCGGTAATCTTTTGTTGTCTAATTGCCTCCAAACTATGTAAACAGAAGTCTGCCAGGTTGTGCCTGAAAGTATAAAATACGCAGTCATTAGATGCAGCAGCAAAAACTTCACTCATTGCACTCAAATGCTTCCCTCTAATCCAAAGCCAACCACATTTGATTTGTAATCCCCATTAACATGAAAAAAAACATGAATTCCATAAAAAATATATGTAGTGTTCTTTGAGTTTTGATTTTTTCTATGAAGCTAAAGTTTCCTAAGTAGCATTGAAAGAGTAAATGCATCTTCATCTTCCTTGTTCACAACACAATAGCATTGAACATAATAGCACTGGAAAAGGAACACCACAATGTTATAAAACTAAGGTATTATGAATTAAACACAAATGAATGGGTGGAATAAAAAATAGTTGGCACAATTATAGCTGCATTTGTAATTGATGGCTCCATAAATTTCTCAGTAATCTCTCGCATCTTCATGAGGATCAACAATGAAATTTCCTCTGAAAAAATCACTTTTCTTCAATCTTGAATTCAAAAACAACGACAGGGTTGTCATCATCTCCAACCATCGTTAACATCTCTCTCAATTCAAAATTAAAATTGAAATAATTTAACATCTCAAATCAACTTTCAAAAATAATTAAAACATGGACTTTTCTCATATGTAAGTTTTGTGATAGAATCTCCTTCCCAAGCATGAATAAAGTTTGAAAGCTCCGCATACACAAAAATATAAAACAACTCAGTTAAACATAATCTAATGGACAAGCTTTTCCTTAACCAAATGATAAACAAATATAGCAGAATTTGATTTGATAATCCAATGTGAATAAAATAGAGAACGACCATCTCTATATACCTCCACAGCCAGAGAGAGCTGCTGCAATAGCAATAGCAGGTGCTCCTCGAACCACCACATCTCGTATAGCATTCCTGAAGAAAGTTGTAAAATATAGTAGATATTAGGATACACAGATTGAAATATAAAACAGATAATAATTCAAATTCAATAGGCGTTTTTTTCCATGTTGATTGTTACTTCAGCAACCGGGACTTGAAATTGCAGACTACAAACTATCTGGTTGCAATGGCCATCAATTATCTTATATTTACCTTCTTTTCATCAAAGAAAAAAAATTGACATTGTTAAAACAACAATCTTTCTAATCCCCTCAGTAACGATCACACAACCCTTGCTAACATCTCCTTAACCACATACAATAACAATCTTTATGACAAAAAAAGCACAATAACAACAATAACAGATTTGAAACATAAATAAAAAAGAAATAAATATGGTAGAATCCTTACCCATTTTAAATTTCTTCCCAATTATACCAGTAGGCTTCAGGGATCTACAAATCTAATTAAAAATCAAAACAATTGAATTCTTCATCACATTACATAGTCCGTAAATGAAAGCTGACAACACAAATCAGAGCAGTAAAATGTTCACCTTTAAGAGCTAGAATTCTGGATTCTAACAATACGATTCAACTTTGAATCAAATCAACAATGTAATGACAATTGCAGCTGAATCGACACTGATATAAAACACCCCAACACACCCATATGGTTCAAACCAAAATGTTATAAAAAAAGATGAGATCTGTAACAAAAACCAAATCATGAAAATTCAAAACCGATTTATAAATTTAGTTTAGCATAAAAAAATACAAAGAAATTAAAATCACAAAACCCTTACCATGAAGCAGTTCCAAGGCCACTTTGTCCCATCATCTCTTGTAATCTTCAGAATATTCGTAATCAGAGAGGAATCAAATTTGTGGATATCGTATTCGAGCTTGCTTTAATCGTCATAGTTGTGATTGAGTGCACGGTGATGCGCGGTGGTCGGAGTAGAGAAGAAAGATGGCGAAATTGCCACCAGTTTCAGGGGTGGGGATGGTGTTTCGTCAGATTTAGGTTGGCGACAGCGGCAACATAAAGATACAGTGGTTGCTTTCTCGGCGGAGAGAAGATGGAGCGTAGCCGCTGCATGTGTTGTTTCTGAACATGATGAAATTGAAGATGGAGTGAAAGTGTTTTGAAAGAAAAAAATGATGTTTCAGCTTCCCTCGAGCGTTTCACTTTCATTTCAATTTATTTGCTCTTCCCCAAATATTCGTGTTTATCGTATAATCCTTGAAGAAAAAAAATGATGTTTCAGCTTCCCAATAAGACAAAATATGACCTTTATTAAATTATATATATATATATATATATATATATATATATATATATATATATATATATATATATATATATATATATATATTATAATAATAAAACCAAAAAAATACAAATAAATTATACCAATTAAAATGTGACACATCATACAGCATTAATTGTCAAATGAATATGGTTGAGTTATTCAACAAAATGACAAATTTACCCATGGAATATGAACAGTTTTAGTTATTTAGTAAAAGGGCTTAACTTGTAATTACCAGATACTTTACCTTTTATATATTATAATAATATAATAGATTATAATAGATAGATAGATTAGACTATTGATGAAGTAAGCACATTTAATGTTTATTAAATATAATTAGTGTTTAATATTTAATTATTAATAAAAATGGTGGTTTGCCATGGCAAGGTGCAAAGCCTTTTTATTCCATTGTCTTATGTAGCGTGCGATTGATTTAGTGGCTAAGATAATTGATTTTGATATAATTGAATTTAGTAAAATTGTTTGACAAAATTAAGTTTGTTAAAATTGATTTATGTTTGAATATATTTATGTGAAAATGAGTTGAATAATAAATTTCAGTGTAAAAATCACGTTTATATTTAAAAATTAGAAATTCTAGTTTCAAGTAGTATCAATTCAAAAAACAAAATAATTCTCCTTTGGAAAAAAAATCACTTCAAAATTACTTAAAGGAAAATGCTAATTCTCGCAAAATGATTCATCACGATAACATCACGATAGTATAAAAGGTAACAGTTTCCAAATCCATCCATCCCCCAACTGCTGCGTGTATTCTAATAAATTCTAAACTACAACACAAAAAATTATTGTTACAGCATCCCTCCATCCTCAACTGCCCCATGTATTTTAATATATTAATCTAACTAGTACTTTATCCCGTGCGATGCACGTGTTTAGGCGGGATTTTGGTCTAAAGTTGGCGCCTAAACATGTATTCTGTTTTAATATATTAAAGATGGCTTATATGCATTCGAGAAACATTCGCGATACATTTTTTCGCTATGAATAGCATCACTCTTACTTAAAAATTAATGTTAAAATTTATTTTTGCTATTTATAAAAGTCAATATAAACATACACTTAGGATATGTTTGAATGAGTTTTAGTTTTTTATTTAAAAAAAAAAAACTATTTGTAAATCTTTTTTTTTTTTTAAAAATTGAAGGAAAAAAACATGTTTAATAATCTTACATTTTAAAATTATACAATATTATAAATTTGTCATTAATGAAAAGTGTGTTATTTTTACTTGTTTTTTTTCTCTTCTTAATTTTCAAAAATTAAAAACTAAAAATCAAGACTTCTAAAATTTATTTTAATTTGTTTAAAAAATTTTAAAAACTATCAAATAATAAAAAGTTTTCAAAAATAAATTTTGTAAAATTAAACTACCAACAAATTTTATAATTTTTAATTTTTATAAACGTTACAAAAAAATTAAAAACTTAGTGTCCATATATTTATTCTTTTTTATTTTATTTTTAATAAAATGTTATCAAGATTAAAAAAATTGTTTTTTTGGAACATTAGTGGATCCCTTATCTACCCAAATCTATCTAATATTAAATAAAAAATAACAACTAAAATTAATATACAATATATATATATATATATATATATATATATATATATATATATATATATATTCTGGAAGAAAACATTTGGATAATCTTTCGGAAGTTAACTTGGTGAGACTGCAATGAGTATGTGTTAATGAGGGTTTGATCAGAAAATTGAGGGTCACCATTATTGGTGACTTCCAGGGTTATTTCTCCATTCTTTGTTATTTCTTGGTTCAGATCCTTTTTCTCTTTGGTCTTCAGGCCCTTTTTATAGCATAAGCTTAGTTATTACTGAATAGTCACGATTAATAGCCATGATAATGTAACCACCCATTAATCACTTGTAACGTATTCCCATAAGTGCCTGCAGCCGTTTCATGACTATTAAGTCAGCCTTTTGTAATTGTTAGTCTGAGTTATCATCCTGACTTTCAATCTTTAGCTGCCTTAGCAGCAACTTGACTGCTATTACCTGTTAGCATTGCTCGGCGCATCCGACCCTAATACTTGGCTCAGAGAATTATGGCATGTATATAAGCTCCCCGATTAGGAGACCCATCGGGTTGAAGTGTTCAGACAAAGAATCCCTGAATTTTTTTTCCTACTACTAGGTTGAGTTTTATCCAAGTATCTCCTCACACAATTTGATGGCGTGTAACAGCGAGTTAGTAATGATCATGGATATATGCCTCTCTACCCCTGTCATAGTCGGAAAAAGGTGTCCAACTTTATTTAAAGAAGTCGGGGAATCTTGGTGAGTTTTTTTTTGTGTAAAAGGCATAAACTGAGATGAGATCTCGGCCCGTCGGAGTCATAAGAGCTGGTATGCTTTGTAGCAATAGACAAGTCGGAGAGCCCAAATGGAATCTTGATTTGTGATTGTCGAAATGACCTGTAGGTTCTATTTATAAAGAATTTGGAGAAGCCCTAGTGGATTTTTGTCCTGGTGGCATTGTAGAACCTCACAGGTTTTAGATATGGAGAGGTCGGAAAGTCCCAGTGGTATCCTGTCTTATTTGTTAATTCTTTTATTTTTAACCCAAATGACTGACCTAGCAATTTAAGATCATAATAGTTTGTGTTTGTTTCAACTATTAATAGCGAACAAACTATAGGATGATTTAGTTGTTCATAAATCCGAAAACTTCTTATTAGACCTTGCTTATTTTTACATGACCCTGAGGTACCGAGTTATGATCCTTGGAGAATCTTTGGTGTATCTGAAGCCATAGTTTGTTCTCCAGCTTATTTCAACTGGAGATGGCTAATATTTTGTAAGTATGGGTAACAAACCATGTCAGAATTATATTCTGTCAGGATTTAGTTAAAATCAGAGTTCTAATTAATACCAATCGATAATATATATATATATATATATATATATATATTTGCCAATAGTTTGATTAGCCTATTTGTTGAATTGTGAACAATGACAATCCTCAAGTAAGCGTCTATCTTCATCAAGACGAATAACATCTCACATGTCTTGATGAATTTTATTGCTTTATCAAGTTGTTTTTTAACTGATCAGGATAATTGTTTGATAAGCCCCGAGTGAATCTTTTTAGCCCAGGCTATTTATGAATAGGCCCAGATGTATATTAATAGCTTAATATATGGCCGATATATATAGATACTGGATGCTTAACTCTATCACATAGGTTAAGTTTGTCATAAATGTGTCTTTTTCTGACCGGTTGAAAGCACTTACTTAACTTGATCACATCGTTTTAGCGTAATCGGTAAGTTACTCGACTCGGGTGGGAGTAATGTTATAATCGGAGATCTCTTAATGTATCATCGACCCCCGGTTATCGTAGAACTTGATGAGTTTTAGACTTGGAGAAATCGGAGGGTCTGAATGGGACCCGACCCATTAGCGTTGTAGAACCAGGTATGTTCTAAACATAGTTTTGGAGAATTACTTGTGATAATCCGATCCATTATTAATTTGCATTGTATCTTCAGCCCAGTCATGGAAGACTTTAGATGCTCTTGAGCAAATCCTGCATAGTTTTAATTTTCCACATGATCCCAGAGGATCATTCGTGTGGTCATAGAGTAATTTGTCAATAGTCATGACTTGAACCCCCTTAAGGCTCCGTGCAATATTTTGAGTTCCTTACATACAATTTTGCTAGTGTTAAATCCTTAATCGAGATTATTTGATACCCCCATGGGAAAGGCCTGTGTAACAAGGAGAAACACTTTAACTATGAATCATCCAGGTTGAACTACTCCTATAATTTTATTATGAGTTCACTTCTATTGGAACAAGAAGTTGTTTAACTCGACAAATAAGTTTACTCGACTTCAAAACCAAGGAGTGTCAACTCAATCTGAGAACTGGAGAGTGCAGCCGCCTGAGAATTAACTCAGATCCAGTGAGATACTCGATTCCCAGAGGAAGAATGTAAACTTGATTCAGAGGCCGGAGAGTGCAGTCGGCTAAGACTTAACTCAGTTCCGGTAAGATACTCAATTCCTAAAGAAAGAGTGTAAATTAGATCCTGAGGCCGGAGAGTGCAGTCGGATGAGACTTATCTCAGATCCGGTAAGATACTCGATTTCCGGAGGAAGAGTGTGTTGAAACACTTTTACAGGGTAAGTATTTTCTTTATTGTATCCACACGGATTGTGGGATACTACGGTCGTTCTACAGTTGAAATTGTTTTAAGCAAATGGTATCAAAGGTTTTTAGTTTTAAAACGTTACGATTGCATGAAAAGTGTTAAATGACAGTAAAAAGAGTTGAGGTTTTAAATGATTGGCAAAAGCATGTCAAGATTAGGGTTCATTAATCTAGTTTATATGTATTCTCTTATTAAATCATGTGAACTTGTTTCGAATCAATATAAACATGTATCCTCTCAATACGTTTCATCTCTAAAATAGTATTGTTAGTTTTATCATATTGATCCTTAGATGATGTCTCATGCTAACTATCAATATGATAACTTTGAAAGCTTGATACTAGTGAATAATAACTCACAAACTTATTTCAAGAGTTTGATAGTTGATAGATGAAAACTTAGGTCAAGACTTGAAAAACTATCTTTTAATAATGGGTCAAGCTAAAATAAACCAATTAAATCAAAGTTAAACATCTATATTGATCATCAACTTGATCACATACAAAATATCAAAATAAATACATACAAATAAATATTAACTACCTCTAATCTTGACACATGGGTGGATTTAGCTACCCATAACCATGGTAACTTGAAAAACAAGCAAAGAACAAAGCTTTAGGAGCATCAGACTTGAAAGGATCAAAGATTGAAGCTTGAAAGCTTTGATTTTGAGTTACAAATGAAGAAAATAGCCTTGTTCCACCTTTAGGTCAGTTTTGGAATGGAGAGAATGTTGAAAAATATCTAAAAGTGCTATTTAAACAAGTCCCCAAAAGTGCAATCCTGCTAAGCCAGCTGAGCATGCTTAAAGGCCTTGCAAAGGGGACCGCGCTTAACAGGCTAGGCCGGCTTAGCACGGTAAAAATACAGCTCTCTACCAAAACTCAAAAACTCCTAGCGCACCTGTTA